>NW_009916068.1:4531-32714 GCF_000696875.1 Nestor notabilis
ACTTTGGCATGGTGGACCAAAGACTACTTTAACTCCTATGCATATTTAGTGGAAGCCAGTTGTTTCTCTCCTTTTTCTTCCTTCAGCGGAATGCGGGGTCTCTCAACTTTACTTAAGTCTTCCAACTCTCTCACAAATCCTCTTATTGTCATTCCCTGAGATTTTCCCCTCAGCCTCTAGACCAGCTTTGCTCCATTTCCATTCTCCTTGCTGTGGCTTCTTTAAATGCATAGCATTTTCTCCATAAATTCCCAAGATAGATATTAGTGCCCTTATTGAGAAAAGCTCTTTTTTATTGGCCAGTTAGCAATCATTCCCAGTTGAGATTTTTTTCTTCTGTCTTGCTACCTGTATGTCATTTCTGTTGCATAAGAAATGTTTCAGTATCTTGCAATTGTAATTGTGTATTGGTCCATTTTTAAAGTATGTATAAAATGGCAATGGACCATTTCAGTCATTGGCCATCTTGCAGGCAAACCTCTTCAAGAGATATGCTGTTTTGCAGGTAGAACTGAAATTATGTCCAGAAAGTCTCCATGTTTGTGATCACACAGTATCAAAAGACCTGATTTTTGTCATTAATTGCATGGATTTTAACCTTTCTCATGAAACGCCAGGTCCTATGCATATGAAGAGGTGAGAATCAAAGCTTTCAGAAACAATTAAAGAAACCTAAAACATTTTTTGTGACACAGAAATCTAGAAATTACACTGCAAAGCTTCAAAACTTACATATTTTAAGAGAAGAATCCCAAGGAAGTGGGATGCACATGTATGGAGAAGAGAGGGTGCTATTCTTGCAATTTGTAGACAAGTGAATTATGGCTTGTAAATACTTGGAATCAATAAGGTCCTCTCATATATGAAATATGATGCTGAATGCACATAAACAGAGAAGAGCAATGCTGTACGCAAACATTGGCTGTTATGTTTTACTTAGTGGTGTGCTTTGTGTTTTATTTTACATGGAAATTCTTCCTTTCTCTTTATTCTTCTAGTGGTCAGCGGTGTATGGCCCAACCTGCACTCATAGAAACTGGCTTCTTGCTTTACTAATAAGAACCTTTGTAGGTACGTTGTGGGTTGTCTCTTAGTCATCCCATTTCTAGAATGAAAGCTCAGCAAACAGCACTGAGACAGTTGTACTATGAGACAGGAGGTCTGAACACAGCTCCAGGGAGAAATAAGTCATGTTTCATTCACAGACAGTGCTGGGTCAATGGGTTTTGAAGAAATGAGGGTACGGGGATTGTTCCTCTCTCTAGCATGCCTGATACCTTTTTCAGTGACAAAACAGACATACCGTCCCTTGTTCAAATTCCTCAGTAAAATAAGACATCTGTCACTGGGACTAAACCAAGCTCGGGTTTAAAACCTGTACAAATAATGCAACAGGGTCATTTTATTCTGATTTACTTTGAATTTTGCACTGAGTGATTTCTCAGCCTGTGCAATGACTACCACTTTTGTTTAAATAATCTTAATTAGAAATTATTTCCTCTTTGGTCCATTTTCTTTATTGTCCTGTGCTACGATAACTTATGAAATAAACTTTCAAGACTTGGGAACAGAGAGGGAGAAGAGAGGAATGAATTCTGTAGGAAGACTTTGTTTAATGCTGTCCTTATAATGGATAGTGTTTATGATAAATCAGTTAACTGAGGAGTTTTGAAAGGCTGCAGGAACAACATTCAAAGACTTAATAAGAATTTGTTTGAGGTTTAGAAGAAAAATTACTCCTTAGAAAGGTAAAATTGCTTCATTGTAGGAATTAAGCAACACTGATCTGATTTCAGAAACCCATTTGGTATTTGCATTAGCATCTTCTAACAACAGGTTTTTAATTTTTTTCTTAAGCTGTAAAATAAAGCCAGCTCAAATGAACTTCTAAAGTACATTTGTGAAGTTTCATGGTAGACTCAGAATTAAAAAATAATTTATTCAACTTGCATAAAAGATAAATTAGACCCATCCTAGCAATTAAGAGATTTTCTGTTATGAACATAATGTTTAAAAATAAAAGCACTGTTAAAAGCAGTGTATATTAAGCTAATATTTTCAGAATATTTTTAAATTTTTCAGACCATTAGATAAATATAATATGTGAAATGAGATGATGAACCTTGCAGAGTGCTTATCTATATACTGCCATAGAACGGACCTAAGTAAATTGTCAGTAGATACAGAATGCAAATGGAAAGAAATACTGATAAAGACAAAACCATGCATGTCAACAACACTGTTAAAACCAGTGTACTTAATTAAAAAAGTGAAGTCAATTAAAATCAAAACAACAGTGCAGCATGTACAAATGCTGGATAATCATTAGCCCTGGCTGAATAATGGAGGAGTATAGAATTTTTTTTTTTAAGTGAAACAGCAGGGGTGAAACATTACACAAAACAACAATCTACAACAATATGACAATTGAATTACTTCAGCCCCATTAGGCAGGTGCAGAAGAATAATTAACATGAATTTCTTCAATGGAAAGGAAAAAAAACCCAACTTTTGTCTAGTATAAACTGCTATTTTTTCCCTCCAAAATGATGAGAAAATATGACAATGAGCAGACTGATTAAAATGAAACCTTTATGCTTATTCTCTTTGTGAGACCATTTAATCATGGGATAAAACACATACACAGTGTATTTTCTTATAGTCTGACAATGTTAAAACAGGCTGCGATGGCTCACATTGACTTCTGGTCTTCTGCTGAGGTCTAAGCATTGATCGCTCAGATTAAAAATAAAATATAAAATGCAATAGGTTTTGAATTTTTAAACTTCCTGATATGAGATGTATTCAGTCATGCCTTGGGTTCCATTCAGTATCTGTTTTTCCATTTCAAATTCAAAACAAACCTGTGACTTCCAATTTCAATCTGAACAACAACTGTTTTCTAAATTGACAAGAGTGAATAAACTTCATAATGAAGTTATGAACAGAGCTGCTTCTTAAAATCCAGATCCTCCCCTAATATTTTGGAGTTCTACTAAAATATTTCTATTTAGTTTTTTTGAAAAAGATTATTTTGGAGACAGATAGCCATGCCATTTACTGACGGACATTTGATTTTTTTCTCTTAGAAACAAAGAACTAGGTAAGCACTACTACTGGTTGTATTAAAAGTGTATTGATTACATATATGGATAGAAGATCTCAAATGATCAAGTTAGTGTATCTTAAGAAGATGTTTCTCTGCAACCAGAGAGACTACAGAAGGATTAATGTTCATTTTATGAGCCAAAGTTATGTGCTCTGGTAGCCTTAACTAAACCATTCTACCTTGTGTATGCAATAGCCTGTGAGGAGCTGAAGGGTCACATGTCTGTCAAACAATTCATTCTGTCTATACCATCACCCACCATGCTCTTTCCCCGTGGTCTCTACCAGTCTGCTAATGCCACCCTCCACGCTCAACTGAGCTACCATCTACTGGTGTATGTCTAGGCGTCTCATATGCCTAGACTGCATATGGCTCACCTAAGGCCATGTACTCTTCTCCTCCTCAACTACTTGACTAGACATATGACTATAATATAATTTTGCTATATTAGCCTAGAGTCAAATGTCCATCCATTCACGTGAGGCAGGTTGTTAGAACCATGTATTGCTATGATGAAATTTCCACTTACTTTGAAGAAGGAATAAGTAACTACGACCTCTCAGTCAAATGACATTAATTTCCATTTGAGAGTTGGGAGTCCAATAAGAATTTGAGGCTGTATGAGATGGTAACATAGATATTTTCAGGTAGGGTTTTTTTTTTTTTTAATTAAAATTTTTCCAAATTCCATCATCTTTTATGTTTTCCTAAAAAAGTCAAAGACTATAGAGCTTTAGAGAGCTGGAACACTTATTTTGAAAGGAAGTCATGCTTTGGGATGAACATAATTTTTAGAAATGGGATCGAAATATGGTAGTTACCAAAATACAAGCAGATGTTTCGTACTTTTTCCTCATTTGTGCATTTCTCCTGCTGCTATTTGAATCAGGTCTTCAAACCACTGATTTCTGGAGCTGAGAATGCTAATTTTGTAACTGTCTTGCACCTAATACTCTTTCTCTGCTTATCAATGTTGACAGAGCTTTGTTCTATCCTTGTGCCTCTTATGATAGACACATCTAGAGTGATCTCTGTGCTTCAGTGACTTCTAATGTTCTGAGACACTGCTGATGGCATCTAATTTTCCCATTTAAATCTTGATGCCGCTGCAGATACATCCTAGTTTTCATCCTATAACTTCAAGTTATGAAAACCATGTTGACAGCCTGGTAGAAACTGTGGAGAAACGACAAAGAATGGACTAGTTCTGCTGCAATGACTGACATGGAAATGCCAGCATGAACAAGTATCTCTTAAAGCAGGTGATTCAGAGACAAAACTCCCAGGACAGTTTCCAGTGCTACAAAAAATGCTCCCTCAAAGAATTAGTAATATTGGAAGTTCTGCTACTGCTCCACAAGACCACTGCCAGAACATGGGTAACACTAAAAGCTGTTATTCCAGAGAAGATGAAAGAGCCAAGGAAGGCTAGCATCCCTTTCCTGCACAAACTCTGGAGCAACCCACAAAGGACAGAAGCTGCAAGCACACGCAGTTGCCCAACATGTAACTGAGATGGAGAAAGAGAAAGAGACACATGATTGACAGCCTTTTGTGCTAAAAAAAACCACAGTGGGCTATGAAAGTGTCATGCACATTTTGCTCAAGGTAATAAATGGCTATTGGTTTTTTGCATCTATCTGAACTTCTTAGTGTGTCTAAGCCACCTTGTCTTCTACCACTGCTCGATCTTCAAAATGGGATTCATGTAGCTAGAAATCTATTGTATGTGGACTGCTTTTCTAAAATGAAAACTTTAGAAATTTTTATTCCACATCCTCTGGCCAAACCATTTAACCATTTTTTTCTAGCTTCTTTTTAGGCGGCTGTATGACCTTTCCAGCTAACTGCCACCCCTTCCCTAAGAAGTTCAGATGTGCTGTGTTCAGCACTCTTAAGGAGCTACAAGTCTCAAAATCTTCAAGTTGATGGTGGTGTGAAAGCTTTGATGAGTAAACATTCAGCCATGTTCATTAAAACAGCTGATACAGAATGGAAGTACTCTATACAAAAACATTTTGTTGCACAGATTGAGAAATGCCTTGGGTTCCTAGCTACTTTTGCTTTTCTGGGTTGTATGCATGACTATAGGGTATTTGGCAAGTCTCTACCTCAGCATCATTAACCTCTTGGGTTTGAGCCATTACTGTCACAGCTGATTTCTTTTGCAGCATACTCTTGCAGTCAACAACTTAAAGCAATAGCAGACATCTGCCTGGGTACAAGCATTAGGCAGTAACACTCACTACTAAAGAACCCAGGATTTGTCCGGGGGTCTTTACAGAGGGATCTTAAGGGGAAAAACATCTACAAGCTCAGCCAAGAGCAGGGACATGTTGTGGGGTGGTTGCCATGGTGATTAGATTCACTACAATAACCACTTTTTATGTATCTCAGCTGCTCCATCCTGTGCAGATATCCAGCACCCAGGAATATGGTCTGCCTGAAGAAGTCTCTGGGTCATGAAAAGTGAAAGACAGGAATACAGAAAAGGTCATCTCCAGAGGAGAGAAGAAATGGCAGCTAAAAATAAAAAGAGGAATAGTAGTATGAAGAAAAAACAATTGCAGGAGTTAGCACAAAAGTAGGAAATGCTCAAGAGAGCTGTTTCATTCAAAGATCCTGCTCTACACCTCAGTTACAACCTTATCATGCCATGCAACCTGCTGAGAAGGGTTCAGTCTGGCACCATCATTACACTGCTCCGGATTCCTGCTACAGACTCCTCCCCTTCTGCACCCCAGCCCAGTGAGAACCCACCTTCATTTTCTCAAGTAGAGGTACCTTCTTGCAGCTTTCTGTCCCTTGACTCATTGACCTATTATTGGAATATGATGCATACCCCTTTGCTAGAAGACCTGAGCATTTTCTAGAGCTCAGGTATTGTACTTTTCCTAGGGCTTGGACTTCATATTTTTTCCATTTGTCCTGGGTTCAGCTACAGCAGTCATTTTTTCTCCTTCTTAGTAGCTGGTGCAGTGCTGTGCTTTTGACTTTCAGCCTGGGAACAACGCTGATAACACCGATGTTTTTAGTTGTTGCTAAGTAATATTTACTCCGACCAAGGGCTTTCTCAGTCTCATGCTCTGCCAGGGAGGAGGGGAAGCCAGAAGGAAGCAGAGACAGGACACCTGACCCAAACTGGCCAAAGGGGTATTCCATACCACAGCACGTCATGCCCAGTGTATAAACTGGGGAGAGTTACCCGGAAGGCCCAGATCACTGCTCGGGTCGAGCTGGGTATTGGTTGGCGGGTGGTGAGCGGTTGTGTCCTCTCCCCTTGTTATTCCTCTTGTCATTATTATTGGTAGCAGTAGTGGTTTGTATTATACCTTAGTTACTGGAGAGCTGTTATCTCAACCCGTGGGAATTACATTCCTCCGATTCTCTTCCCCATCCCTCCGGGAGTGAGGGGAGGAAGGAAGGGGCAGGGGGGAAGTGAGCGAGCGGCTGCGTGGTTCCAAGTTGCTGACTGGGCTTGAACCACAACACCAGTCAATTTCAGGAGGAATACATTATTTTGTTGGTGATGTGCAAGAACAGTTTGTCTTGCCTTGTGTCCAGTGATGACTACATAGTCAGTTCATGGGCAATTACGTGTTTCAAACTGAGATCCACAAAAAGCAGCCCACAAGAAGAGTTTTCCTAACCCAACTTCTGAAATCTTGCCTCTTCAAAAACTTACATGTCTGCCTCAGCACTTTGGAGAGATTTTCAGCTGAAAAAAAGGCACAATGGACCAAGACCACTTTTATTTAAAGCTACTTCTGATGTTTTGTTCTGGAACTCCATCTTTCCCTCCCACATCTAGAACATATTCCTGGACAGTAAAAAGAATTAGCCAGTGCTCCTCTTTGTTTCCAATCTTTTTTTTTTCAGTGTCCATTCAATCTCTGGAAATTTATAAGAGCAGAGTAAGAGGCCCATAATACTACAGCCTAAGGAGATGAAGCTAATGGAGAAGACTTTTTTTATAAGCAAACCAGCTGAAAGCATTGTTATTTGAAAAATATTCATAGAAAGGAAGAAGCATTTACTTTTAATGGGAATAAATATTCAGGAGATTATTCACTCTGTGAACAATGAAAACTGAACACTAAGTCAAGATGCATTTTGCCTCATGACCAATTTTACATAGAATATGTGAACCTTTGGGTACAGCCTTCTATTTCACAGAGTCCACTGAAGTGGCTGTCTTGATCACTAGATTAGAAAGTAATACTTGCTGGCTTACTTACCATCTTTATTTATGGCTTTCTAAGGATAAAAATTATGAAAGTATCTTTCCCATGATCCTGCTATGAGGGTGTAGCTTCTGAGGTGGATGGGTATGATTCCTATTTAATAAAGCAGGGAATCAAATCCTGGATACACATCTAATTTTCAACCTTTGTTAGATGAACCCCCTGAGATTAGTTTGATTATTGTGATGAAGGAGAATCAGCACCTGAGTGGGAGATAATACTTCTCTGTGGTGCAATTTTAGCAGGTTTCTTTTGGGAAGTCTCTGTATGGAGCCAGAATGAAAAATGAAGGCTCCATATAAATCAAATGGGCACATGTTAAGTCTACCCCAGGGTTAATGCTCCTGTGCCAAATATTTGGGCACAACTGCTATTTATCAGAAAATGTTAGACTGACATACAAAGTCTGTATTTGACTCATGAAAAATAATTTCTAACTTGTACTAAATGTACTCGTAGCCATGGTGGCCATTTTTTGTCTTCATCATATGAGTGATCACATGGTGTTATTTCTTATGATGAACTGACATGAGCATCATCCTTTGGAGATGAACTGCATTCATGTTATTTGTGAACACCATGTTCTTCCTTCCCCACTTCCCACCTGCAATTTTTTTGGAGAATAATAAAAAGGCTTTTTAAAACTGGTACAGAGTGAATAATCTCTTGAATATTTATTCCCATTAAAAGTAGATGCTTCTTCCTTTCTATGAATATTTTTCAAATAGCAATGCTTTCAGCTAGTTTGCTTATAAAAAAGGCTGCAAACATTACTAAAGCAATTGGCAGCTTTTATTCACAAGAGAGTTTTCTCTGGAAGGGAAGAGAAGTGTTTGGTGAATCCTCTTTCTTGCTTAGCCCCAGCAGTTATCATTGCATATAAAGAGGTTGGATGAGCCCTGAAGGTAGTAGGAATATTTGTCCCTTTACGAGCATTTTAGAAATGCCAAGTCAGTGTGACTAATGGGTAAGACAGAAAGCAAAGCCGGTGATCTAAGATGAATAGAAGCATTAGAGGAAAAACAGGAATGCAAATCTCACATTGTTAAAAAAGCAGACCTTATGTCTGCTCCAGAATTTTGTTTCAGCAGATCTTATAGCTTGTGGGCTTCTTCACTGTACAGAACAATTGTAAAATCTGCAAAAACTGGGAGAGATAGAGCCTGTAGAAGCTGCTGTTTGTATTCAAAGTTGCTTGATGGAAGCTGTTAAGCAATACTGAAAATGCTGGCAGGAATCCCAGAGTTCAGAGGGAATTTCCATGTGCTGACTCAGACATGAATTTTAGCTCACTGGAGTCCTACAGCTGATCCGACTGAGGTTATGAAATCTGGAAGCAATGCTAAATTCAAGGTGAACTACTGCAATTCTTAACAGCACACGTAGAAGACACAAAAAGGAAGAGTGATGGATGTAAACAGAGTATAGCTCACTAAAGAGTACTGTTCTGAGGGAAAATTACAAAGACATTCAGCTGAACACTGAGTCAAGTGACATCATCTGGGTATGGGTACAGCAAAATTCTTGCCCTCCCAAATTAAAAAGACAGATTAACAGGTTTTTAGCTACAGAGATCCAACTATGATCAAAATATGTTGCTACTAGAAATGCCTTAAATAGAGAAGGCAGTACTGATGGCCTTTAAAGGCTGCCATTTCCTTCACTGTGCTATTTCTTTATGTGCTACTTTTGGCAAAGCAAACTTCTATACTTACATTTCAGTATGGATGTTAAATCTCTTAATAAACTTTTCTGATACTTTAGAGTATATGTCCAAAAGTACTAATGAGAAATAATTTTTCTAACAATTCTAGTGAAAATGGAAATTCTGGATTCAGTGTACATGCAGAAGTAAGATGATTTTTCTGAAAGAGAAGGCCATGCAGAGCCTATCCCAGCCCCTGTGAGAGCAATTTAATCGAGCTGCAGGGCAGTAACAGGAAGAGGCTCTTCTTTAACTAATGCTTATGTATTCCTATGGGAAACTTGCAGACAAATTCTCACAATCCTGCTTTTTCTGTTTCCCTTTTCATTGTCAAGAAAGGTTCTGAAGAACTGCTTGCTGGTTATATTTTTATTATCCAGTAATGCTTTAAAACATTTTGACATCTTTATTTGTATGGGAAACATCACCTCTTTCCTTCCAAAATCTTTGAAATCTTGTCACCAACCACAACATCTACTTTTTCTGGATGGTACTGTCTGTGTCTAGAGCTAATAAACAATTCAGAAAAATTCAGTTAATAAAATAAGTCTCTGTCGACTGTGGCTCATCACTGTGGATTTCTCAAATTTCTTGTTGATTTAGAAGTTTTGTGGAAAAAAACCCAACAAAACAACGAAAAAACAACGGCACGCAGAGTTCTTAGTCTTTCAATCATTTCTCGTCAATCTCTTGCAAGCACTCAGTGTTTCAGCATCAAGCTTGTGATTGGATGTAAACCAAGAAGATTGCCGAGACTGATTAGAACCTCTTCCCAGAGCTAACATTTGCAATTACAAATTGGAAATGTTTGTGACTGTATAGGAGCTTGGTTAATTATTTTATTTTTCCTTTTTCTGGTATTAAAAAATTAAAGTAAGACTGAAAAGTTTAATAAGCAGTTGATTATGGACGTGTTGTGATAAAATGATCTTGCTATTATGGGCAAGTTTTTCAGAAATAAGGTAAAGTTTTCATTCATTGAGGTCAATGACAAAAATCCTGTGTGGACTCAGTGGGAGTGGGATTTTAAGCACTGCCAAGTACTTTCCAGAATCAGTGAATTTATTTAGAAAGAGGAAGAAAGATTTAACAAGTGGCACCTTTCAAAAAGTCTTAGGCAAGTGTTATTGTATGCTCTATTTTGCATGCTGAGAAAGGCAAATATCTATTTTCTTTTCTGAAATTGCACTCATCTTACATGTAATAATAGCTTGTTTAAAAGCAAAACAAAACTGCTTTGAAATGTATAGGGTTTATTCCATTTGTTTATTTCAACTTCCATGCCCTTTAGCTTCAATGTCACTTTCTTTTCATTGAGCTACTTGAATTTTATTAAGGTTTCTTTTTACTTGGTGCTAAAATATTTGTGTTGACATAATTAGATCTTATGGTCATGAAATAACACTTATTCAGCTGAATATTCAGCATCTATTCAGTACATGTCCTGTTTCATTAACATATTCTAATCCACAGCTCTTCCTCTCTGGTGGCAGAAAGCAGAATTCACAAAATTTGCAGTAAATTTTCTGTGAATGAAATCCACTAAAAACAGTGTGGATTTTGACAACAACTGTATTCCTAAAGGAAAGGAAATTTCTGCCCAATTTTGGGTGGCAGCTTTGGGGGTTTTTGCTTACAAGCAAGAATTCTTGTCTATTTTTTATTTTTTAGTTAAAATGCACATCACCCTTTCTTTGTAAACAAAGATACATTGCATTGTTTTCACACAAGGCTAGGGTTAAGTACCAGCAGATTCATGCTATTTCTAGCAAATACTGAAATGACATCAAGCTTGTGTTTTAAATACAGTGCTCTGAGGGATTAGTAGTCCTGTGTGGACACGGCTTAAGCCATGAGGAGCCTCCCCAACATGAGCAGAATTCCAGAAACTTTTTCTGCAAAATACTTCCAAGAGTTCCTCCTGTATGAAGCAGTTGCTTACTCATGAGTCACCTTCTCATGTGGTGTAGGCGACCTACTGTAACAAGCTAACTTGTACCCAGACTCTTTTTTAAGTTCTCTCACTTCCTTTCAATCTGCCTAACAGCTTCCAAGAGCTAGACATGTCCCTGTACATGTGAGGAGGCGAAAGCTACAGTTCATATCAAGTGGGTGGGTATTTGTGGGTTTTGGGAGATGGAGACA
Source organism: Nestor notabilis (assembly GCF_000696875.1). NCBI lineage: Eukaryota > Metazoa > Chordata > Aves > Psittaciformes > Psittacidae > Nestor > Nestor notabilis. The sequence continues at coordinate 15,735 of NW_009916068.1, forward strand.
ATACTTGCACAGATGCAAGCACAGGAAGAGTTCAGTTTTCAACAGGAAACTTGTTTAAGTTCTTATGTAGGTTTATTCAAATTAACAGGGCACTTCGTGATTTTTGGCTCAGAGAGTTATCTCTCTAAAGGTCTGTAAAAAGAAGAAATAGAAACTAATACAGAATAAGTTTCTGGTTTAAAGGAGTACATTTCTCAGTGTAAAAACTCACTTTGTTCCACAAAAACTTACAATTAATTGGGAAGGAAAAAAATATTACAGGCAGCATAGCTTAACTTAGTTGTGAGACAGTGGTAGGGTACAGCTACAGAGTATTTTTTCAGGCAGATTTGATCTCACCCTGCTCATTCCCTGAGCCAGTTGCAAAACCCGAAGCTCTGTATTGGCAGTCATGTAGCTGTAGTCCTCACAACACTCATTCTAAACTAATAATTCTGGCAGAGGGAGAGAGTATATTAGCTCATTCTTAGTTCCAGCAGCTACCCAGAAGGCATTACAACACACTTGAGAGATATCTCATACAAACTACTGATATGCCCACACTGCACAGAAGTGACTGCAGTGTGCTGTGGGGACAGCTGAGGCACCAGCAGCTGTGACAGCTCAAAGTGAGGTATTACTCCTTACATCCCAGGCAGACTATTACTGAGTTAAAGCTGGTTTACCTGTAACTCCTGTGATTGAACCTGTGAAAAGAATCCAGTTTCTTCCAAACAAAACCCCAGTAATCTCAGGGCAGCATGCATGATTTCTACTCCTGAGCTCAACAAGTTCTATTTTAGCCTCAGGTACCTCTGGACGTTTCTTGGTTATAGAGTTCATGCGATATAGCTTCTAAAAATGCCTTGCTTACAATCTGCCAGGTCAGAAAAAAAAGCAAACAAAAACTATGGGAGTGAGATGAGTAAGGATAAAGTATAACATATTATCAGAGGAAAGAAATTGTCACTTTGTTGTCCCTAGCACACATTTCAGAAGCTGATAAGTATAATTTTTTTTCTGTCTGGGTGTGTCAAATGAATTCAGGGCTGAGATCAGGATTCCTGATTCAGAAGCAGGGTCACCAGTACTGCAGCAAGGCACTCAAACCGTTGAATTGATACAGGCTGCAGATGCTCAAGCAGGGGAGCATCTCTGCTGTGAGCCTGCTGTGTGCCTGTGCAGCCAGCAAGGCCAACAGCATCCTGGGCTGTATGAAGACCTGGATGGCCAGTCCATCAAGGGGAATGATCATTCCCCTTTTCTCATCACTCCTTAGATGACACCTAGAGTACTGTATCCAATTTTGTCCCACTTGGTACAAGAAAGACATTGAGCAAATGGGGCAAGTTCAGTGGATGCCCACCAAGATGGTCAGGGGCTTCCCTTTGCGGTAGAGAACAAGGGACCTGGACTTGTTTGTCTGAGAGAAAGTAAAGCTCCGGGGAACCTAAGCAGGGCCTTCTAGTACCCACAAGGGCATCACCAGGAAGACAGTCAGGCTGCTCACAGTAGTGTGTGACAGAAGAAAAATTGACGGTGAGCATACATTTAAATAAAGGGGTTATATTAGCTATAAGGGAAGTCTTTTTCACCTTAAGGGCAGCCCAGCAGTGGAAGAGGTAGTCTAGGAGCTCATGCAACCTCCATGCTTGGAGGTTTGTGAGAGGCAGCTGGATAAATTCCTGAGCCATGTGGCATGATCTTACAGCTGAGCCTGCTCTGAACAGGAAGTTGGACTAGAAACTTTCAGAGATCTCTTCCAATCTCAATTATTCTGTGATCCTATTTCTTCAACAACTTTTGAGGGATGTTGCAGGCTACTTCACCAAAGCACTTCACATGCTCAGGCTGCTCTTAAAGGCAGCAACTGTAAGCAGACATGTTTTGTTCGAAGTATTAGCCAAAAAAACTAACTTTTCTTCACTGTTTACTTTGAGGTAACACCAGATCTTTGCATGAGTTTCATTCTTCCTTCCATAACAGATGAGGGGTTTTGCCAGTTCTTTTTCACTGCTTAGTTGCCCAAATGCATTTTCATTCTCTTTCATTTTTTTCCTTTCCATGTTTTACTTTGTTCCCAAGCTCCCATTACATGTACGTATAAGTTCTTTTACTAAAATTCTTTATAGTAGACCGCATTAAAAAATACACACATGGGCAGGAATTAGGTGGATTACCAATCAGCTAATCTGCAGCAAATGATAGGTTATCACAAATTTTGTAAGAAACCTATCAGTTTATGTTTCTTATGTGTAAACAGAAGTCTTGATTCACCCTTTCCATGAACAAGAGTATGTGCTGGTGTTCAGTAGATAAGCATTAATGCTTTAGGGCAAAACTACTTGCTTTGTATTTCTGGGGTCTTTTTCTTTGACAGGCTGAGAAAATTGGGGCTGTTCAGCCTGGAGAAGAGAAGGATGAGTGGAGATCTCATAGCAACCTTCCAGTATCTGAAGGGGGTCTATAAGGATCCTGGAGAGGGGCTCTTCATCAGGGACTGTAGCAATATGACAAAGGGTGATGGGTTCAAACTTAAACAGGGGAAGTTCAGGAATATAAGGAATAGATATAAGGAAGAAGCTCTTCACAGTGAGGGTGGTGAGGCACTGGAATGGGTTGCCCAAGGAAGTGGTAAATGCTCCATCCCTGGCAGTGTTCAAGGCCAGATTGGACAGAGTCCTGGGTGACATGCTCTAGAGTGAAGTGTCCCTGCCCATGGCAGGGGGTTGGAACTATATGATCTTAAGGTTCTTTCCAACCTTAAACATTCTATGATTCTCTCGGGTTGCTGTAGAATACCTCAGAACAGCTCAATATGATATATACTCAACTTGGAGCCAAGGAAAACACTTTTCCTGACCTTAGTGTCTTCCTGGATATGAAATGCAGTTGGTAGAATCAGCTTTATTAATTGGGTTATTTACATACTTAGAATGTATCTAATTTCATTTATCATGGCACGTGACTTTTATGCATAATGCTTTCAAGTGTATTGTACCTCAGAATAAGCTGTGTGTCAAATCTTTGAGTATTTGAACATTCAACTCTGTTAAAAATGTGAATAACTAAAAAAAGAAAAGGGTTAGTTTGACCTGGGGTGAGTGCCCTATTCTATATTTTTTTCTTTGTTGTCTAAAATGTACCAAAGTACCTCCTCGGCATAGTTCTGGTTACTTGCTGTTCGCTACAAATGGGACTTAATCACACCACTTTTATTCAGTATAAATCGATACTGTCTCTAGACCTTGGAACTTGTGTTTTCAAAGAAAAGTAAAAGATTTAGGTATCTACAGCCGTTGGACTTTTATTGGGAATAACAGCACTGAGTTGAGAGGATCCATTTTTTGAGAATTCCAGCCTGAATTCTTCAGCTCCCACATCATAGCTGTGCTCAAAAATAAGACAAGTTTGGCTTTTTTTTTTTTCTATTTTATTTTTGTCACATAAAAATGAGTCATCATTATATTTAATTCCTAAGAAATGGACATGCACCATGAAACAAACTTTTCCTTTGTTCTCAATTAGACCCACAGGTACAACCATTCATCTTTAGACAGAGATGTTGGTGCATATTATTCTGCCTGCACAAATATATTTAGTCATTTCTCATTCATCTTCCTTATTGTTCATTCCTGTGCCCTTAGGTAACTAACTAAATGTTGTTGAAGTCGAATTATCGGTTGGCTGAATGTCTAGAATACTGTGTTCAGTTCTGGCCCCCTCACTAGAAGAAAGACATTGAGATGCTGGAGCAGGTCCAGAAAAGGGCAACAAGCTGGTGAAGGGCCTGGAGAATAAGTCTTATGAGGGACGGCTGAGGGAACTGGGGTTGTTTGGTCTGGAGAAGTCTCAGCGGGGACCTTATTGCTCTCTACAGCTATCTAAAAGCAGGTTGCAGTTAGGCGGGTGTCAGTCTTGTCTCCCATGTAACAAGCAATAGGTCAAGAGGAAACAACCTCAAGCTGTGCCAGAGGAGGTTTAGATTGCATGTTAGGAAAAATCTCTTCACAGAGAGGGTGATCAGGTATTGGAACAGGCTGCCCAGGGAAGAGGTGGAATACTGCCCCTGGAAGTGTTCAAAAACCATGTAGATGAGAGCCTCAGTGATATGATTAAGTGGTGATCTTGGCAGTCCTGCGGACTGCCTGGACTTGATGATCTTAAAGGTCTTTTCCAACTTACCCGATTATATGATTCAATGATTCTAACTGAAAGGCTGCATAATACCACCTATTTAGTCAGCTGGCCAAATGGTACAATTTGTTATTTCTTGTATTTTTATTTGAATGAAATGAACTTAATTTTATAAGCGGAGAATTAAGTATGGAGACAACTCATGGGTTGCTTGTAGAAGAGCTTAGCATAAGGAGGTCACGGGGGCTGCAATTGATAACATTGCTTGTGTTATATTACATCTAATTATGTGAATAGCTTGAATATGCAGTTGTAAGGTTGGAGGTGCAAAGTGGTAACACTTCTGGATCACACCTTCAGTAATCGTGTACTGTTGATATAAAGCACTCAAGAAGGCAACTAAATAGATAGATAGGAATTTCCCCAAATAAAAGTGACTACTGTAGAAAGAGTTAAAGAAATCAACAATAATTTACTTTTAATCAGTGATAAGATGAACCATTACCAGTTGCTGGGAGAGTTTCCTAACTACTTTTTTTTACAGATCACAATTTAGAGCAACCCATGGGCTGTTCTAACCTGTAACAACCTGACTTTCTTCAGCATCTGCTCAGCACTCCCCACTGATTAACTTAAGCAGATCCTCATTTGTCTCACTGGCCTACACAGATCCTGTTCTGAAAAGCCAAATTATTCCCACCTGTAAAAGGCTAAGTTATCTAACTTGGGGCTGATGATGTCAAGATGCTGAAGATGTTGAGATGAATGAAACCCAGAAGATTTCTTTTGCTAAGCCTGCAACTGAAAGTCCTGTGGTGTGTTTAGCTGAAACAACCTTGACACTGTTTTCAGTGGCAGGTTATCACTCTAAAGCAGGGATGGGTGAGTACATCCTCTGAGCACTTCTTGGTGTGTGAGTTCACAGCCAGGTGGACTCTTACATGCTTTAGCTACACTCCTCGGTAGGTCAGTGCTTAGCAAATCTATATCTTACCCACTTTATCTACTGTCAGTCAGGATTTGTTTTAGTCTAAGGGTCTGGTCATGGGATCTGAGGTGTTGCATGGCCAAACCAAGAGATGGAGATGGCAAAGGAATTGTCATCTTTCTTCTGTAAAGGAGTTCAGCAAAGTGGGCACAGCAAAAGTAAGTCACCCTTATGGAAAACAATAAGGCAAGGAGGACAGGAAGACCCTTCTTGTCAGTAGACTGCAAGTTGTTTGTTAGGGCATTTAAAATTAGACAAACTCAGTCAAACTGAGGCTTACACCACATGAACATTCAAAGTGAGAAACTAGATGTTATATTGTGATATGCTGCCTTCAGACTGATTAAGCAATAAGGTATTCAGTGAAGTAAGTCTTAGAGTATCAAACAAACAAGAAAGTACCTGAGAAAGCCATGGATCAGAGGTTTGATTGTTGTCAGAGAACCTGTCTCTCAAGCTGCTTATCTGTGCTAAAAATTGGTTTGAGCATTTCAAATTGCAAGTGCCCAATCTGCATAAAGTGGAAGTAATATGCTGACAAAGTCCTGTACAGGTAGCAATCAACATCATCCTGGACGAGCTACAATATTCCTAAGATGTTTTAAGGAGGATCTGCCAGAGAAGCATTACAGTAATTAACCCTGATTGTCAGAATGTTGGGCAGGCTTGAGTCTCGGGAGCTGAAGCATTCAAATAAATAAATAAAAGATTACTTGATGTGCACCACTGCTTAGGGACTGTGAGTCTGAAACCAGCATCCTGAGTCCATAAAGATAATAGCTTGCTCACAACTGACGTGAATGGATGACAACAGGAACCTTTAAAGGTGATCTGCAAAGACAGAAAAAAGGGGTGTTGTACCATTTTCACTTTGTAATGACTAAAGAAGTCCTGAAAGCTTCTCCCTCACATTCTCACATTTCACATTTTATATGATCTGCTTTCCTGGATGATTCTACAAGAGATTAGAGGGAAAGCATAATTATGACCCCACATTGTACCACAAAAACAATACTAAGTTAGGAAAGAAAAGGGCCATGTTTTTTAAAATTAAAACCACCGAACTCTTTGCAGGGCATTTACGTATATTTTTGTTAGCAACTAGTTAATTCCAAACTCCTATCTTAGAGCCTTTACTTCCCTCTCTCAAAATTCAACACTTCCAGTTCTACAATAAAATGATAACAAAAAATCCCAAATCCACTTCTTTGGATACTCCTCAGATATGTCCCAGAAAAATAAAACTAAACCTGATATTACCAGGATGTTCAGTCAAAAAAGGAGTATAAAATAAGTGTGAAGTTGCCATTCTGTGTTGTCACACATCAAAACAAGAAATGATGCTAAGTGACACAATGCCATTCTCTCTGCCATCTTAGAATCTGTAATGCTACAACATTAAAAGATGTGTGTTTAAGCTCTCAAATGAGATCTCATGTAAATAGCATCAATATCTGACACATTAGCATGCAAAAGTTGCTGTAGCAGCTTATTTAGCATGAGTAACTCAACAGAATTGAAAGAAACTTGGAGTTCAAAAAGCATGCTTCAGAAAAAAAAGTACATTGCACAGAAATATATAAAAACTATAGGGCTGTGGGGTTTTTCTGGCAAATAACATTCTCTTCTGGTATCTTATAGATCAAGATTGGTCTGGAGGAGCTCTTTTATGACTAATGTTATTGCACAGCAACAGCATTTTCTACCTGAGAAAGAGAAGAAATAATCAAACAGTGTTTGCAGATATTCCACATGGGGCAAAAATCTGGACCATTTATGATAGCCAAAGCATACCTTAAATCTCTTCCAAAATAAGCATGGATAAGGAAACAGTCATAGATGGCCGAAAGACCAATCAGAAATAACCCACAGGAAACTTAGTGTCAAAAGTAATTAACATAGTCATCAGATCAATTTCTATTGGTACAGACACTTTTGCACTCAGTCTGTTTCCCCACCCTGTAGATCATCTGGCATGTCATTCAAATCACTGCTGCCCAATAGAAGCAGTTATGAGAGGTTTGGGTACTTTCGGGAGTTCACTTTCCACATACTCACAAAGATGCCAGGTGAGGATCAAGTTATTGTTTCTGGTAACTGAGCATTTGTAAGATATTTACTTTTGAGATGTAGTGTTTTCCCCAGGTATTTTCCATTTTGTGTACAGGAATAGAGAGCCCTGAGACACTGCGAAGCTTTGGACAAGATGTTCCTTCACAATGATTACAGTAAGAGAAGAAGTGCACAAACCTGGTTGCCAATGTGCTTTTCAGGCTAAGCCTTTAGGTCATTAGTCAGAGCAATAGCAGTGACTTCTTCTTCCACAGTTCAAAGATTATGGCACAAAGGAACAAGGGAGAGCATTTTGCAGGGAAAAAAAAATCTATTCTTTCAGCATAACTAAAGCACTTTTCAAATCGCGAGAGATTTAAAAGCAAAAAAGGAGTATATTGCTGTATCTGGCAGGAAAAAGGAGAAAGAAGGGAATTCTACCTGGAGAAACACCCACTGAGGAAGTGAATCAGAAACCGAGTTTAATGCTTCTTTCAGGCAGTAGATTGCCAGCTGAGTAGGAGCATATTTTGGTTTGCTGGTTTGATCAGTAGAAATGACACATTAGTAATTTCCAGCTGCCTACCTGTCTATAAAGTGCCTATCTGTGCACTATCCAGAAGTTTAAAATTGTTCAAAAGCATAATAGTTGAAAAATGTTTGAGGTATTGATGGATATTTATGCCTGTTCAGCTGAGGAGATGATTCTTCTGCTTATTTCAGTAAGGTTGAACACAAAGCTGTAGTGGGTTTTTGTGTGCTTGTGCAATATAAGAAACATACTGAGTGTCCTAACAAGTGGTGTATCATGCCAAAATATCTTGGTGATCTAGGAATCTGGTATGTTTTGCAACTAGTTGATATTCCTGTCACTGTGGGATGAAATTGGAATTTTTGGACCAAAGTGTCATGAATTCTTGCTGCTCCTTCTGGGAATGAAGTGTATAGAAAGAACAGGCAAATGCCTCTTCCAGTGGCATGCCAGGATGGGAAGAAACTTGATGCATGAAAGAAAATTGAATTACAGAAAACTGAATACAACAGAGATAAAGAGCAGGTTTTGCTGACCAAGATGATATTGTTCACCCTAATACATTTACAAAGACAGCATAGAAGGCTGAGGTCCCAGGATCCTACCGTAGGTATGAGCATACTCACTACATATAATAAATCTGTGACCTCAAACCTGTGTCTCTACAGCTGCCCAAGTCACCTATATCTGGCCCAGGTGGTAGACCCAAGTATTCCCCGCCCTACAAGTGTATGTTCCTGAACCCTGAGCTAAAGGAAAATGTCATTGCGTGTTGCAACACTGAAGTTTGCAATCCCCTGAGATACATACACAAATACATACATACACACACGTACATGTATAAAGTAGGCCACAACTGTTAGCTGACCTTCAACTATATCAGTTTACAATCAGATAGCAAAAGTAAACAATTTAAAATGCTGTAATCAAAAGAACAAAAATGAAACTTCTCAAAAAAGAGTGAAATCAAAGTGGATTTTCCAAAGAATTATTTCTTCTTAACCTGTTCGTACAACAGAACTAACAGGAAATACAATTGACTCCAAGTAGGGAAATTACATTTGTACTTGATAAGCCTCAAGTAGCTATGGGTAGTTAGTAAAGACATCAGGTGGAAAGGGCTTTCCTACAGAGTGAACAGTGATGGATTCATAGAAAAAAATAGATTTTCACAGAAAACAGAGCATCATTTGGAAATGCCTAAGGTAAGAAAGCAAAATTATCAAAATTCAGATCCATTATTAGAATAAAGGAATATAAGATGGATATGATGCATGCAGGCCAAGAAGTACTGCAGTGAATAATATACAATTCTGGTCTATATTGAGTTTGTGTAATTTCACTTGTATTTTAAGTCCAGGATATTCAATGAAGAATACTGATTTTGGATGTACAAGATGAAATCCTGTAATTATTCAGCGTTCAGAAATGCTGAGTCGATACTCTTCCCTCTTCCTTCGATGCTCCAGCTATTTTTCATATTTCTTTGTTGGACAAGTCAATAGTTTTTCACAACCCTCTCACTGCCCGTAAAGGCTTCCCTTTGCACCTATCTGTTGCTGAGGGGAGACTTCAGTTCACAGACTCCTGGTGCAACAGCTTAAAACAGTTCCCTCAGAGCAGTCTATTGTTATGTCAGTATAGTTGCCCTGATGCAGTAAATAATAAACTGAAATTTCACATGAAGAGTTAGACCATATGGTTTCTTCGCTAGGCTTAGTGAATGAACTATCTCCCTCCTCTGTAACTAGTAATAAATAGTAATAAAACCTTCTGCTGTCATTTTAAATAATAATGCAAAATACAAACTGCAGAACTGATTTCATTCTTGCCAAACAACAGGAAATGTAAGTACATTACATTTCCCAAGAAGTATTTTCTTTTATTTAACCCCTTTCCTTCAAAAACCAGAAGAATTCAGCGGTCTTACATAGACTGCAGCTGGATTCAGCAATCCATTGCAATTGCTGTTTTTTTTCAGGAAGGCTTGTGCTCCTCAGTTGGACCACTGTGGTTCTCTACTTGTGCCCTGCTATTTCAGGAAAAATCCAACTGGACCCAATTTTTCTGTGGAAGTATGGGCTCTAAAGTGAAGTCAGCTTCTGTGTTCTCCTTTTACATCCTGCTGCTTTGCAGAGCCTTGCATCACTCTCCCAGGACTATGCACATATCCTCTCATTCAGCTCTGGCCACCGATCAGGTAATCTACTCTATTATATTTTGGACCAGTTGCATACACCTGTGTTTTGCATTCCTGTAAAAGGTAATTTTGATCTTATTCATTCTTTTAGCTGTATATTCCTCTTGGAAGAAAAGGGAGGGGAAACCCCACACTGACACGAGGTAATAAAATAGCAGAATAATTTTCAGTTCTTATTGCTGAAAGTGATATCTTTATACTCCTGAATTCTGCCCTTGTCATACTGTCAGTAGGCATCTTGAACTTCAAAGCAGAGGTCTGTGCCTTTGAAAAGGTGTTGGAACAGAAAGCCAAAAATTTCTTTATCTAAATAATGGTGAGGATAGCTGACCTGTTGGAAATAAAGAAATATTACTTCTAAAACTATCTGGAAAGAAACCCATTGACCTCAGTGCTTGCTCTGCCATGAAGAATATCCAGGTAAGTTTTGATGCTATCGTATTATAAGTAAAAAACTCAAGTGCCAACCGATTCATGATTTCAAATCATGGAAACTATGGGAACCCAGGTGTCCCTTTTAGCACTACTTTGCAGCTTCTGCATTATCACAGAGGTAGTCCAATGGATAGGGCTTGAAAATAATAGATAATTTGAAAAGTCTTAAAAAAAAATCATTTAATTACTTTTCATTTCTACTGCTTGCACCTGATAAATGAACATATTAAACTGTGAAGACTCAGGAGCCTCCAAAAGCCTTTGATGTGTATTAGAATAATCTAATAATTAACCTCAGGATTCACCAGCATGACTCATTGAGGTGAAGTGAAATAGTGCTTATGATGAAGGGAATTCCACATCTGCCAGCCCCAAGGTACCAGCCTGGCTTCATTCTCCTCCACTTTGCCATGGAGAGCTTTGAGGTCCCCTTGATCTACCTCTTCTTGTATTTTGTTCTTGGTGAGATGTTCTTTTTCAATGTAGATATTTTAAACAGCTGGGAGCATCATGTTTAAAAAGGCAATATTGAGATATTGAGAAATAAAATTTGACTTACATAATATAAATGTAAAAAGAAGATAAATTCTCCCTCTGGGCTATTTATGTCAGTACCTGATATTAGAGAGCATTGTTCAGCCCAGAGTACCTATTAAATACTTTGTATTGATGTGGTTATTGGATCTAAGTGTGAGCCCTTTTTTTAAAGTGAGAAAGCCTATGTTCACAACTTACCCTGCTTCTTTGCGAATACAACATGGATATTGGTCTTACCTGTGTTCTAGAGGACAGTACTTCAGCTCCTCTAAGTGTCATTAAAGAGGTGCCTGTTTTGTATTGATAAATTACTCCCTTTGCCTTTAACTGGAGGCGTAACGATTCATAATAATACAACTCCATATTTGTATCAGGACTGGAAATAGTCACTGATTTTATGTACTCAAATTAAATAAGTACTTTCATCCTGATTTTGTAATGTACTGGAAAGCTTTGATGCCAGTTGGACCGAATGGTAACCAAGAGCATCCGTAGCTCCCTGAAAATGAACACTGAAAACCTGGAATTGATTAAGGAGTGGACATTTAAAAACCTGGGCAGCAGTTTCTGTTGTCTGTGACTCTCTGAGTGCTTTTATAATATGCTGTGGGAGCCAAGGTAGTCTCAGACTCACTGAAGAGGACCGCAACAGTGATTGACCTGCCAGGGTCACCGTGCTGCTTTCATTCACAATGTGATTCAGAAGAGAGGGGTTGCCAGAAATGTCTACAGATTTGTGCAGCAGCAATACTAAGAACAAAATTACACAAGGTAATGCTTTACTCTGCTGAAAGACTACCTCTCTGTAAGTATACTCTCTCTTACAGCTGCATGGACTGTAGCTCCCTCCATGGTAAATCAAAAGACACAATGAATGAGATACAGCAATACCACTGATAGGGTGTTTCCAGTTTCACAGTTTGTACCTAAGTCTTTAGAGGGATGTCTAGGAGAAGCCAGGGTGGGGAAGGATTGCTCTTGCTGAACCAAGGAATTACTGACCAAGAAGGTAAAACTTTTTGAGGTGACCAACATTTTAACTTGGAAAAAAAATAATAAATTTCACTGTACTTTGAACTGGGGATCTAAGCCTCACAGAAGCTCTAGAAATCACTTCTCAAGGAAAGAAGGGGAAAGCCGCTCTCTTTCTTTCTTTCAAATAAGCTACACTGCATATCATTACATATATCTTCATTATACACTGACTGCCTCTCAGTGCAATTCCAGGTCCAGACCTTCAAGATCGCTGACATACCAAATTCATCCATTGTTTTTTTCCAACACTTTCAGTTCTCAGAGAATTTGTCTTTTAAAAGCAACGAAGTTTATCCAGGCTAAAGATAACATGTTCCTTCTGTCGAAGTGAAGCAGCAGATTTATTCAAAATAACACTTGTATTAGGGCAACCTGAGATAGAACTGACTGGGTGAATTTTCCTTCCATCTGTAGTGAGTCTGCCTGAGTCATACTAAAACTGAAGTTATAATTTATTTATTGCTGTCAAAGGAGCTCCCTTTCCTTTTAGTACTTGAACGCAGTGAAAAGTCTCAGATGAACTGTAGTTAATAATGGTTTGTAGTCAATCTGGGAGGGCACTTCAATCAGGGATATTTGCTTTTGACCGTGCTCTGTTCAGTACTGTCACTGGTGATGCGCCCAACAAAGCATGGGGAGCACCTGTATTACTTGAGGTGAAGCATTTGAAAGACTACACAGGATTTCAAAGCCAGGTAAGCATCTTCAGTCTGAAAACAGCAAACCAGAGATTTGCAAAGGGCAAGTGGAGCCTGAGAACTTGGGAATGACAATTTAAAAGGGGCCAGGGCAGAAGAAAATCTGCAGTATACAACGTGCCACAAATGCGATCAGGGCTGCTGCAAATGAACATATCTCATTCTGGGATGTTTCTAAGAGCACTGTTGGATGTAAGACAAAGGAATGAAATTATTCTGCTCTACTTGCCACTGGAGAAGGCTCAGTGGAACTACTGTATCCAGTGTGGGGTATTGCACTTAAAGACAGATGTATACCAACTGGAGATAATCCAAATGAACGCAGCAGGATTGATCAGTTTCTAACAAATCTGACAAAGGAGGAATTAGCCTCATTTTGTTTAATAAAAAGGAAAGGAAGAAAGAAGGGTGATATTTACTTCGGAAGTTGTAAAAAGTTGTTGTAAAAAGGAGGTGGTCAGTTATCTTGAGTCCAAGACAGGAAGACCCAGAATAAATCTGCATTCTTTGTAACAAATGAGATTTAAAGGGAGAAAAATCTAGTCACAAGATTTATGGACACATTAGAGCAAGATAACAAGATGCAAGTTAAATTCCAATGAGTGAATATCTTTAAGGACAGTTTAGGCTTAGGTGTGGTGAGTTAGGTATAATTGATCCTTATTATTTGAAAGGGTATGAAGAAGATGACCTCTTGATGTCCCTTCCAACACTGAAATTTCAGAAGGGTGAATTGCACCTTCCCCTTTCTCTGTGCAAAGGTGTAGAGTGGAAGATGAGAGGTGGTGCTGTGATGGCAAGTAAAGACAGTCATTTAACTTTAAAAATATTTACCTTTTGCCACGTGTGCTTCAAACATGCTGGCCCATATCATGGCATCATAGAGTTTGACAAGAAATTTGGACCCAGGACAGCAAATGCTGCAAGTTTAGGAGATGGAAGAGATTTATAATCCATATCCCTAGAATTAGAGAGTCTGAATTCTTCCTTAATGGAAGAATTCACTGCTTAATGTCCATCTGAAACACTATTTAGAAACATATCCTGATGTTATGATGTTTTCTTTACTGTTCTTAGGGGAACAGTGCTCACAGTTGTCTGTGAGAAGATCAAAGCAGATTGCCTGCATAAACTGCTTTAACTTTCAGACTGTGGGTTGAAACTGATATATATTTTTTTATTATTATTATTCAAAAAGTCCTAATGGGTGTATTTAAAGATTTTGCCTAGAGATGGAATAATATTGTCGTGCAAAGATATATCTAATCAGACCAAAACAGCCAGCTAAAATTCGCAGGATGACTTTCTACAACAGGGATCTTCCACAAGAACATCTCTGCCTTTCATAAGCTACAGGTCCGAGTGAATATGAAAAGACAAATTGAAAATGTTCCCCCTCCCGTTATTCAGAAGATAAACATGGAATCTCTGAATCAGCACATTAAAGCCTTTTTCCAATCAACACATACTAATGATTAGGAAGGCCTGGAAAGTGTTATGTAGGATTACTCTGGAAATTGCTGTCTGAGGCTGCCTTAATCTGGATATGACTGGTTTTGAATAGTCATGTGTAAGTCACTATCAATTTTCATCAAGTTGGCCCAAGCCTGTTTATCCTTTCACTGTATGTGATGACACGCATTGCAGCCTAGGTGAAAATGTCCCTTCCGCCTCCTAGAAAAGCTTAATAATTTATTTGCAGTCCATCTCATTCTAGACTAGTTCACACTGCGTATTCTCTGCGCTGCACAGCTGGCTCTTAAAGCAGCTTTTGCCTGACATCCCCTCATTTTTCACTATATTGATATGGAGTAAGTGTGTGCTGTTAATATTTTCAAAAAAAACAGAATGAATAATCGATACTGGGGGTGTTTGGGAGAAATGTCATGACCTTGATTACAGCTGGTACAATTCAGTAACCAAGATGCAAAAGCAATTTTACCTCACTACCACCAAGGTAAGGAGGTAGAGGAAAGAAGTTGCCCACTGCATAACTTTCATATAGGGTGTTAGTGCTGTGAAATTAGTGGCGACTCATTAGCTACCTTCTCTGCTGTATTTGAGCCCCTCTTTGTTGTGTGATAATGCATTTGGCAAAGGAGAACAATGTTTCCCCTTTTTATCTATTTTAAAGAGTTTATGGCTTTGTTTTCTCAGACTAGTACATTGCTGTACTCCACCAAGAAATGGCTCATGTAACACCGTGAAAGCACAGTGGGCTGGATGAGGTAAGTCATGTAGTGTCACTCCTCAGGCTTTCCCGTGTTTGCTTGCTTGCTTTTCTACCTGAGCAGGCAGTCCTATATTCAGCTACAGTCTGTAATCATCAGCTCTGCATCCAGATCTTTAAGCTTTTGGGGTGCAGCTGGTCTGTGATTCAGCAGTTCTGCGTGCAGTAGATTTGTGGGATCAGGTCGCTTAACATCATAGCTGTAGTGATCCTGTCTGCGTCACTTCCAGCAGCAGCCAGCTGCTGTGCTGCAAGGGGATCCCATCACATGCTTGTTGTATTGTTGCAGGTTAGACACCGTTTGAAATCTGACTTACCTCTCTTCTATCCCCACCATCACTTTTAAAGCATGTTTTTATACAACTTTGAAAAGTACCACTCTTGCCTCTGAGCAGTGCTGAAGACCCAGGATTCAGAAATAGGTGAGCATGTCTGAGCTAGACAAGATTGTCTAGGATTGAGAAACTGAGCTGCAAGGCTGCACGTGCAGTCTCACATCCAAACTTCCCGCTTGCATCAAAAAGAATTACTGAATGAAGAAAAACACAGCCCCAGAAGGGCTGGATAACTTTGCAACTATGCAGGCAGAAGGAGAGTTTGGCTTTTTCACATTAAGTTTGCAGTGTCTGAGCTTCTTTGCACTAAACTGCACTTCCTCGGGTCTTCTGGGCATTTACCCTTCACTGTCTCTTTTCTTTTTCAGAGACCTTCAGTTATGGCAGCATCCAATTTCTCCTTTTCTACAGCACACTGTGATTTTTAAGGTTTTGGTCTTCTGTACTAAAAGGCCAGAAATTCTGCAGTCTGCTTGGAAGAGTTTGGTGGCTTAGGACAGCTAGGGACAAGTGAGTAGTTTTTTGTGGACCTGAGATTTTGCCTGTGATTTATGAGAGTGACCATTTCTAGACTCCACAAGGTTACTCCTTCCCCCCTTAATCCCCTTCAATTCCCCCCTCTGTGTTTTGGTAACTTATAGAATCACAGAATCATAGAATGGTTTGGGTTGGAAAGGACCTTAAGATCATCTTGTTCCAACCCCCCACCATAAGCAGGGACAACTCGCACTAAACCATGTCGCCCAAGGCTCTGTCCAACCTGGCCTTGAACACCGCAAAGGTTGGAGCATTCAAAACTTCCTTGGGCAACCCATTCCAGTGCCTCACCACCCTCACTGTAAAGAACTTCTTCCTTATAGCTAACCTAAACTTCCCCTGTTTAAGTTTAAAGCACTGCCCCTTGTCCTACCACTAGAGTCCCTAATGAAGAGTCCCTCCTCAGCATCCTTACAGGCCCCCTTCAGATACCGGAAGGCTGCTATGAGGTTTCCACGCAGCCTTCTCTTCTCCAGGCTGAACAGCCCCAACTTTCTCAGCCTGTCTTAGGAGGATCCTCAGGAGGAGCCAAGAATTAGTCACCCAATTCATTCAGTTATTGCTACTTATTTGTTCTGAACTAATAAAGGGAGGAAGGGGGCAGAAATGACTAATTTAAATGCACAAAGAACATAACCAAAGGAGGGATGGTGAAGACTTCTTAAAATCTGGTGAAAAATTTCCAGGGACTTTACACGCAAAAGTGCAAAGAATCAGTTTTTGTGATTGCTTAAATAAAGTAACTTGTAACCAGACTAGTGTGGCCAGGCATCCCATCTGAAGTTTTAACTTCAGATTCTGAGCATCGTCCATCAACAGCTCCCCCTTTTCCATGACACTCCTTCTGGCTTCTTCCAGTAGACTGCAAGTGTCCTTTTCTTCAGCAGTCCTGGTCAAACTACCAAAAATATGGAAATCTCATGAGGACAGTTGAATTGTACATTCAGATTGCTCCTCTACATACTACAATGTGTCGAGTCATGAAGATCCTGTATGTCAAGGTAGCAAGATAAATTTCAATTTCCCAGTTGATCTAACATATTTCACACAGAATTTACTTTCTTTAAGTCTGCCAGTGCTGGTACTTTTAGGAAGAAGAAGAAATGTGGACATGCTCTCGCTCACTTCTAACTTAATGCTGTAATCAGCGAAACTGGATAAGATAATGGAATCATCTCTATTTTAAAGCCAGGAGAAGCTGTGTTTCAATGCCAATCACTTCTGAAGCAGCTCGAACCCCTCTGCTTCCTCCTTGCGTCCCCTCCTCCCTGGCAAAGCATGAGAC
>NW_009916069.1:0-14263 GCF_000696875.1 Nestor notabilis
AGAGAAAGGAAGGGGGAAGAGAAAGGAAGGGTCTGCCTGGAGAGCTCGGGAGGGCCCAGGAGGAACCGTGCCACCCAGTAAAGGGCCAGGCGGGTGAGATTCAGCAGTTGGGAGGAGGTGGTGTGGGAGGGAGGCAGAATCCCGAGGAGTATTATTTCCAAAAGTACTGGAATCCGAATTTAGCGTTGATCAGAATACGAAGGTTTGTTGGGAGGTGTGAAATACTCCCCAGAGAGGTAAAATTAACTGTGGGTGAGAGTTGGAGCAATCAATGCACCCTGAAATTACAGGTCAATCTGGGCTTGCAGTGGTTTAGGTGAAGGTGCTGGATGTGGTAGCGCCCCTCAGAGTCTTGAGAAGGGTTTTGTATGAGGACTGACTCTTAAGTCTTGGGAAGAATACATGTGTGCGGGCAGGCAAGGATTGGAAGTGGACCAAAGGGTTGTAAACAGGGGGTGCAGCTAAATGGCAGGTGATGTCGGTGTTTGATGATGCGCACGAGGGTATTGCAGTGAGTGGTGTTTGGTTGAACCTGTCATTAATGATGTGGTAGAAGAGAACTGCTCTGTGCACAACTGGACAACGAGGCAACTGGAAAGGACTGAGATCACCTCAGAGAAGTGCTTAAAACTTGCTAGAAACATGTCGTTTTCTTCTGATTAGGCATACTGTATTTTTCAAATGTGGCTCTGCTACACCATTTTTGTTAACTGGCCGTTGACCCTATAACACCGTGTGTCCCAGGCACAGGCTCTCTTGCATTTCCTCTTTCTTCTTCCACCTCTTTCATAGTTTTACTTTCTACCATCACATCAATTAAGCTTGCTGGTACAGTGGGTACGGTTCTGCTTACACATCCCAGCTGACTTTGGCCTTTTTTGTGTGATCAGTTGCCAGTGTTTTCTAGTTTGCTGAAGTGTGAAGGCAGTGCTGAATCCTCCCATAGGATCTGGCTTTACTAATGGCTCCCCAATGTTATGCCGGTGACTTAAACCTAACATCCAAACCATTCTCAGCCATATTTCTCCTGCTGTCTGCTCCTCTTGACAGTGCCACCTTGCTTGCCAGCCAGAAGGTGACAGATCTATCTTCTTTACACCTGATACCTCCAACTGACTGAATTAAACCTCTTTCTTTGTCATTTCAGGACAGAAGGGAAGCGTATGTTGTGAGCAACTCCAGAAACAGCGTGGAACATGTCAGAAGGTTATGGGTTTATTCTATGCAGTAGATTTGAAGTATTTAAAAAATTGTGTCCCTCAGCCTTACTTTTTTTTTCTCCTGCTGGAGGAAGAGAAGGAGGCTATAAAATGCAGGACCGGGTGAGGTGTTTAATATTAATTAATTTTGCATGAATATTGTTTACCAGATGCCTTGTAATATTTCAGTAATGCAACATTTATGCCTAAGATGGTAGCATTAGGCATTTGATTAGTGTAAATGATTTTTTTAATCCTTCAAGTTACAGCTGCTAAATGATGGAGCCTGTTTTTCTAGCCTCTTGAATGCATCCACTGTCTCCATTTGCTTCATTGTGTCAAATCTGCGTTTCACATCTTGTCAAGG
Organism: Nestor notabilis; assembly: GCF_000696875.1. Taxonomy (NCBI): domain Eukaryota; kingdom Metazoa; phylum Chordata; class Aves; order Psittaciformes; family Psittacidae; genus Nestor; species Nestor notabilis. The sequence continues at coordinate 1,567 of NW_009916069.1, forward strand.
TCATTCACAGATCTAAGTGTCAGAGCTGGGGTCACAGAGAACTGGTCTTCAGTGCTAAAACACTCTTAATTTGATTAATTTTACTTGGAGTTGTTAGCACACATGAGCTAGGCAAAAAGAACCCACCGTGGTAGAAACAACCCACCTAAACTTATTTGCAGAAAAAACTTGAGTTCAGATCTGTTCTACAGTACCTTAATTGATCTCAGTAAGTTTATCTCATGTAGAATTAAAGCACTTCAGTCATTTTTGTCCTTTTGGTTACCCAGTAACTTAGTCTAATACAGGTCCAACCATGAGCTCTGGAGTAGCTGTGATCACATAAAGCAAGGGTCTTGGTGACCCTTGTGGATGGTTTAATGGATATATAAAAATCTCTCAAACCTATGGACAAACTGGAAGCATTATTTAGAAAGCCAGCAGAGAGCAAACTGGGACATAGTTTGACAATCGTCTTAAGCCTTCATGGGACTGTGTCTTAACTACAGAGTGTAGTTCCGAGTTATTTCAAAACCAGTATGCTGGGAATTGAAAAGATCTTCCTCATTGGGATTTTTTGTTATTTTTTTTCTGTTCAGAAGGGCTTTTCAGTGGCTGGCAGCCTTTTCAGCTTGACAAGGAGATGAGTGAGGAGGAATACGATGAAAGCAGAAATGTTTATCAAATAATACCACCCGCTTAACTGTCATGACTAGTGTTGCCCAGAGATTTATTGATTGTTGAGTGTGTGTCATGGCAAATGTCTTAAAACTTACTGGTTTGGGACCAGTAAAGAGCTGTCTGTTCATCCACTTCTAGTCTCTTTGCCTGCAGTTGCTAGCTGTTGCTAGGCTTCATCACAAATGTGTGTATGAGCCCAATATTACACACTTAATAGAGGTGATGATGAGTAAGTGGGCAGGGGAATGGCCCTGAGCATGATGCTGAGAACCATTCTGTGGTCCTTCTAAGATTCTGCCCTTGAAAGTTTCTTGAGATTTGAAAGGTTTAAAACTTCCTTGCGTTTTAACTTCTCATTGAGAACAGCTATGTCATTAAAAATATTAAATGTTGTATATAATAAAACCCTGAAATTCACAAAAGTATTTGGTTTAAACTATGAAGCTGTTACCACACAGCTTTGAACAGGTCTAACCTTGCCCGAAACTCCTATGCTTTTTCTTTAAAATCTCCAGTAATCCTTCTATTCTGTTAACAGCATTTCACAATTATGAAGAAATTCCCAAGGCAGCAGTGCCTTCTGATTCTGTTCCAGTAGGTGTCTGCTCCAATACCATGCTGAACAATGATTTAGCAATTGCATATTTGATGGTATATAAAATATATCTTTAGTCCTTATGTAAGTATCTCCAGGATCTTCTACTGTGCTCATGTCTCTCTTTAGTGGCTCATTCTCATGCCAACAAATTCTTTTCCATCTCAGAAATAGAGGGGTTTTAAGAAAAGAAACAGTTACTTGGAATCTGCACAGCAAGAGCATGAGATCCTTTTGTGCTGTGCTTAGCTGCACAAACGCCTGGGAAAGCACTAACTGCCAGGGTTGGGCTTTGACATGTATCATTTTCTTACAAAACTTGGCTGTAGTCAGGACATTTCAATTTAGACCTTTTTGCTACAATAAATCCTGATAGTCTTAAAATAGTAAAGAATAGAAATAAAATATTAAAGTTATGCTATTTTTTCCTAGTAGAACATCTTTGACCTTTAGCCTCCTCCATCAGTTATTGAAGCCAGTGGAAAAACTCCTAGTGATTGAAGTATTTACAAACCAAGAACTTTACAGGTTGTGTCTGATGCATTCTTGTTTTCAGTAATTTTGATTGTATTTTGTGTTCTTTGATGCTTATGACTTACCTAGAATTTCAGTATTGAAAATAATTTGTAAATTGTTAAGCTTTTCTTGATAATGTAGTAACATAGGAAAGTACCTTAGTGTAAGCTCTACATGACATGATGAGAGGCTCATTGCCATGAGCACAGAAGAGCAGTGACAGGCTGCGAAACTCCAGCGACCTAGTCAGGGAAAACACCCTGACCTATACCCGGGCCTGTCAAAGGGGGAGGATCGGCATCATTTCCAAGTGTGAAATTCACCAGATGAATCAATGAAGGTCACTGGGTCACTACAGACACCCCGTCACCCTGAGAAGGACATTGGAGTCATGGGATGTATGAGAGTCTTTGAATTGTGCAAGACTTTTTATAAAATGTTTAGGGGAAGGAGCAAGGTGGGGAAAGGAGGATCAAGGTGATTTGAGGAGAAGTAAATACGAGAAGATGGGAAGGAGGTGACAAAAGGGGCAGTTGCAAGGCAGCTGATCAGTACACTTCTCTGGCTATGCCCTGTATGTGGTCAGTGCTGCTTGTTCAGTCTTATTAGTGCACTCAGTTTGTAACTTTTCATGAGTGAGGATCTGTCTGTTCTGTGTAAGTGAACGTCTGAGTGACAGTAGGCAGAGAAGGGACCAGGGCTCACAGGGACCCATGCTTCCGTAATACCAGCAGCTGGAAAGGCTGGAATGCATGGAGGTCTGAGTGCCACCAGCTGGACAAAGGGCTCGTCGTCATAGGTGTCCCTGTGAAGTGGCAGCAATTGTAGAGGCATGCATATTGTGTGAATCCAGACACTGGTGTGTGTAATTGCTGATAAACATTAAGCTGGACTAGCAGGCTGGTAAGGATAAGAGCCTTGGGAACCAAGTACTGGAGCATCCGTAAGCCCAGGCTGCATACTGGAGAGACCAGAGCACGCTAAGTATTGGCTGTGTGAGGGACCATGAGGTCCAAGGCAGCTGTCAGAAGGACCCGTGGGATCGGGGGACCAACTGTGGAAGAGCCTTTGCACATGAAGTGATTGTCAGACCAGGGGATTCAGGGGCCAGGTACTAGATTGACTAAGGCCAGTTACCAGAGAGAGTCAGTGTGTGCATGCATCGGGAGTCTGATTGCCAGCAACCCGTGTGGGGCTACAGGCTTCAGGGCCTTTTATGTCCGGATGCCAGCAACTGGAGACACCAGAGGATCCAGCATTGACTAAAGCCAGTTACCAGAGAGAGTCAGTGTGTGCATCAGTGTGCACATGTGTGTACATGCATCGGGAGTCTGATTGCCAGCAACCCGTGTGGGGCTACAGGCTTCAGGGCCTTTTATGTCCGGATGCCAGCAACTGGAGACACCAGAGGATCCAGCAGCCAGTTACTGGACAGATGGAGTGTCTAAGACCAGCTGCTGGAGGGGTCTGTATTGTATCCATCCATGTGTCCCTTGCTAACAGGCTTTCATCCTAACCAGACAGGGTAACAGGATGTGGCTGCTGGTGCTGTTGGTGATAATATGAGGGCTGTGTTTTCTGTCTGTGTATCTGTGTGTGCATATATACTGTGTGTGCATATATACTGTGTGTATATAGTGTGCATTTCCACCTATTGAGAAAACATGCTCAGCCTTGCTACTGGCTGGACACAGAGAAGTGTCAGCTTGGCCTCTACTGGGCAGTAAAGATTCAGTAACCTCTTGTAATTATTCTTTGGGCATTGTGGCGTTAGATCTAGACATAGAAAGGCTGAGTTTTCAGGAAGGAAAAGAATATGAGCAGGAGCATACTAGAAAAGAATATGGAGAAAATGAGTAAGGAAAAAAAAAAAAAAAGAGGGAAACACTCCAGGGAGACTTATTCAGAATTGTAGAATAATGCACTTTGCTATATAGCAAGGCTATATATACACAGTACAATAATATACAACAAGTTTATATGTTATTGTCAATGCTATTGACTGGAAAATGCTGAAAGAAGAGAATAAGGGGATTTATTCATGCATGGCATGCTTTTAAGTAGCATAAGTTATTACATATCTTCACAGGGGAATCTACAACATAATTACAAGCTATCCCAGGATGGAGATTCTGTTCGTTGGTACCATAGGAATATAACAGTTAAAGTGTCTGGGTACAGTTTATCATTTGGAGCTTAGAGCTTTTATTTACCTATAAAAGTTGGCAAAGAGATTCTGCATCATAGGATATTATCTGTGTGTCTAAAAAAAAGGGGTAGCAATTCTTTCATCAAAGCATTTTTGCTTTATTAGAAAAAAGTTATATTTAAAACCACAGAAGTGATGGCTTCCTTGTTTGTTCCCTTTTTCCTCATTTGATTGTGTAACTAGAAGCCTGAATCTCAAATGTCCTGGCTCAGTTAGCAGAGGTGGGCTGCAAATCTTATTGGGGTAGCACTGGGCTTTTTGACACTCATTGCCTTCACTTCTTTACCTCAGCCAACAATGCAACGTTCACTTGCAATGAGAAAATTCATGGTGAGGAATGATGTTTGTGGTAGCAACATATTCTTTCCAGTTCTAGGTGCAGCATCCTGTAAAAGGTATGTTGCATGGGGATGACCTCTGTTGAGGCTCTTTTATTTGGGCTGAACACAGCACTGGATTTATGGTGTGCCACCTTTCCCTGTGACATGGTCTGCTCCTTTTTTGCACCCTATCTTGCTTTGTCATAATAGAAAAATGATGCCACTTTAGTTTGTATATTTTGAAAATGACTGTAATAATGGAAGTCATAACTTCTTAATGTACTGTTGGGATAAGTTTTTAGTGTTCATGTTACATTGCAAAGCAAGGACAGTTAAGAGCTGGATTCAAAAAGCGTATATGAGCACAGCAGTGTTTGCTGTATTTTAGGCTCTCTGCTGGATATGGAAGATAATTGGAAGGCATGCATTTGGGACTTTGTCCTTCTAATCTCAAGTTTAAAATCAAAGTTTTCAAACCCAAAGGCCTTTGAAATCACTGAAGCTAATGGATACTCAGCATCTCGGAGTATAAGGCCACTCATTTACAGTTTTCAGTCTGGATCTAGAGTTCCCATGCCATTTTGAAAGGTTGTCTTTAATGAATAACGTAAATTTACATTCTGATCAGTAAAGCTTTTATGATTGCAATTAAGGTAATATTTGAAGCAAGCCTGTTCTGACACAAGGGCTAGATCACAGATGCAGATGTTTACTGTATAGTCTATGCATTTAAATTATTGCAGTATTTCTCTCTGGCGCTTTCTGGAAAGAAATAGCAGCACATGTGGCATGTCCCAAGACCTACCCAACGCAACAGCTTGTTTATGTTCTGCAGAATAATGTCCAAAATGCTTTGAACTAATTGTACATAACTAGATAAACTCTAAAACTGCCTGTAGCTCTTTTAACACTCTAGATATGCTACACCTCTGCAACTACTTAGCATGTGCAGGGTTTTTACATGTCTAGCAGCCCAGCTCTAATGTTCAGGACTTGTAACATTTCTAGTAGGCAAAAAGAGATATGGGTGGGAGACCTGTTGTTGGCCTCAACACTCGCCTGTTTTGATAAACCAGTACTCTGATGTCTTCAGTCTTGTTAAATTATTGCTGTTTTCAGGTACGCTTGTTTCGAAACTGTGATACAAAAATAACCCCATGCAGCATATGACAGATGCCACAGTAATGTTTAGGATTATTGCCATTCTGGTTTCTTCTGCCTGGTATGTATTAAATTTGGATGCTATAATATCTCTCATGAAATAGAACACTAGTAAATAACTTGAAAATGTGGCACTGCAATTTTTTCCCTATCAAACTAATTTCCTTTAAACCTGTACATTCTTGAAGCAGCATCCATCAGATCTTGTCAACAGCACAACGAGCCACCTACTGTACATCGTCAGTGGAATACCAATTATCCTTTAATCTTACCACATGTCCAATCAAAAGAACTATTGCTTTCACATGGTGGCAGAAGGTCATTAAAACAAATGATCTTGCTGCCAGACAATGACAACAAAAACCACAGCTCAGTAAGTAGTGTATCTGTTATTGGGCACTGACAGCACACTAAATGCTGTGCTGCACTCGCTTTTTCACTCTGACTTGTTTCAGGTGATCTGATGGCCTGAGAGCTATAGCTAAAACATGCTCTCCTAACTCAACCTTTTAAGGTACAATAGTATTAGCCTCAGACATACAACTACATGGGTACTTTTAATGTCACAGCTGTCAAATTCTATAGCTCTTCCTGTGCTTTCAGCTATTGCTTGCAGTTTTAATTCTCAGCAGTCCCTTCCAGAAGGAACAGCAGTCTGTCCTTTAGTACCCTGAATGGTAGTTCTTCAGCCGTGTGAAAAATGAGCGCTGGTGGATTACTTAAGATGTTACAGTTTGTCTGGGTTCAGTCATCTGGATTCTTTTAAGTCTTTCACTTTGTATGCTGCTGTGAACCATGACTAGTTCAATGCTTTCTTCTGTTTGGACATCAGAGAATTTCCAGATTCTAACTTTCTCATATTTCTCATCCTACTCGGTTTTGAACTTTCTTGTAAGACAATTGCCCGTTTTCCTTTCTTCAGCTTGAGAGCAAACTGCTTTGCAAAATTCCAGAGTAATCCAGTTACTACTCCCAGTTCTGAGTCAATCACACAGAGTTACTAAAAATGTGTTAATGCTTTTACATTCAAAAAATATAAAAACTCTACATACTGATAATAGAGACTGATTCCTGTGCCATTTGTAGTTTCAAGAGGTCTGTGCAAAAGTAAAATAGAGAAACAAAACTGGAAATAAAGCATGAGTGACAAAAAAAAAATTAAAAAAAATCCTACTCTGTTATGAATTCCTGTCCTTGGAAGTGTTCAAAACCATCCTCATCAGGCTGGAGACATGCAAGAATTTGCATAAAATGTATTTGGTGTAGAGGACTTAATACCTATCTGTTGTGAATTCATGACTCCATATTGAATTTTGTTTTCTAATGTTTATTTTAAGGCCCTAGGTACTGCTTATGTCTTTAGACATTAATATCAGTGTTTATACCTTTAAAATACATTTCAAGATCTTGCAGTTTCAGGGGAAAAAAAAAAAAAAGAAAATTTGATCCACATGCATTTTAGTATTTCAGAAATGAACAAGGAAAAGAGAATGCCAAGGATCACTAATCATAAGCACTAAAAAACATCTAGCCAGATGCTAAAACCAAGCCTGAGTGACTTGAAGTCTCTTCTCTTTTAAGATTGAAATAACAATATAAGTTACCTTCTAATGTCAGAGATTCAGCCATCTCTGCTTTCAGGGTTTGGGTTTTTTGTTTTAAGCCTATAAACTTAAACCAGACTTTTTCAGATAACTCAAAAAGCTGAACACCAGCTTTTTGGTGTTATCTGGATGGATATTTCTGGACCATATTCCACACTTTATCATGTATTTCTGTACTCATGATAAAACCTCCACAACTGCTAAAGCTGCAGTCATCAGCTAGAGAAGGCTGCTATAGGAAGACACAAAATGCAGAAAGATCTAATACTGCATTTAGAGCAATGGTTGCTGTATTATTTCCTGCAAATGCTTTACTCATTACTTCGTCCTGTGACTCACGTGTGCCAATCTTCTGCTTTCTGTTCCTTTTACAGGCATTTCCGAAATGCTTGTGCATCAATGCATGCAGTATGAGAAACAAGCAGGATGAACTGGAAGTGCTGATTTGTTCCCAGAACTGATGTAATCGGTATCAGTGAGACTTGGAATGAAACCCGTGATTGGAGTGCTGGGATGGAGGGCTACACACTGTTCAGGAGGGATAGGCAGGGCAGGCGAGGTGGAGGTGCCACATTGTACATAAGGAAGAGGTTTGACTGTACAGCCCTTAGAGTTAGTGATGAAGTGGTTGAGAGCCTCTGGGTGAGGGGTAGGAGGATGGAAGACAAGGAGATGTTGCAGTGGGTGTCTACTACTGATCACCCAGCCGGGATGTGAGCACTGATGAGTTTCGTTTAGGCAATTAGGAGAAATTTCTGGGTCAGTACCCCTTGTCCTTATGGGATTTTGCAATCCCAGACATCAACTGGGATTAGCATACTGCTGTGATGAGCAGGTCTTGGAAATTCTTACAATTTGAAAGGAGATGGTAAGTTCTTGTCACAGATACTCATTAAGCCAGCTAGAAAAGGTGCCCTCCTAGACTTGCTGTTTGTGAATAGAGAAGGACCTGTGAGATATGTTACGGTAGGTGGCCACAGTGATTACAAAGTGTTTGGGTTTAATAATTTCAGTGTAATGAGAAAAAAGTTCAGCAGAGTTGCTACCTTGGACTTCAGGAGAGCAAGTTTAAGCTATTCAGGGAGCTGTTTAGCAGAGTACCTTGAGAATCTGCCTGGTCAGTTTTTAAGAAGCACCTTTTAGAAGTACAGGAGAAGGCAATCCCGCTGTGTTGTAGGTCAAGTGAGCGAGGCATAAGACCAGCTTGGATGAGCAGGGTTCTCCTTGTGGAGCTCAAGGGGAAAAAGAAATTGTGTGACCTCTGGAAGCACAGTCAGGCTTTGCAGGAAGAGTACAGAGCTGTGGTTCATATATGCAGCGAGAAGACAGAAAAAGGCCAAAGCTCAGTTAGAGCTGAAAATGGCCACTCTTGTGTCAGATAACAAGAAGGGCTTTAGCTATTGGTCAGCCCTCAAGTGGTCAGGCAGTTGGACTAGTTGACCATTGTAGGTCCCTTCCAACTAAAATATTCTTTATTCAGTTCTGTCCTATTTTTCCTTGGGAAGGATAAAGGAGCGGTCCAACAACATAAAATGTAGTACTGACAAAAGTTGCATTAGTGATTAGTTTGTAGGCAGCTTTGTAAAGCACAGCTACAGTGTTGTATGAATGGCAGGTAACAACAAGCTTTCTGCCTTCTGAGTAAAGAGCACATAGGTCTGCCCTAGTCCAAAATCTTGAGATCGTGTTAGCAAGTTACTGAGTCAGAGCTTGTCTCTCCAGTCTTCACAAAGAGCTTGGTAGTTGAGGTTTGGTGCCAGATGCAAGTGCAGTCAGCATATGTTGGCAAAATGAGCTTGCGTCTGCCCACAAAGTTATACAAAGATAAAAAATAAATGCTTCTTTATGGACAGTCCATTTCACATCCTACAAAGTTTGTTTAGTGAGTTTGTAAACTGAAGCAATTTGAAGTGTCAAATGTGTAAGTAAGCAGACATGTATACGTACAAACAAAATATGTTGCTGAGAGGCTTAGGATAATTTGGTTGAAGATGTAAAGGTATGAGTTAAGTTGGTAGTATCCTCTTGACTACAGGTAAGATCTTCCTGTCAGCTATGTAAGCTGCAAGAGAAGAGGTTAACCACTGAGTAATTATTACTGGAAATTTGCTCCAGCACAAAAATAATGGAAGCCCTAGTATTTGATTTCGTGCTTCCTGGCAACAGAAATTCATCTTGGTTTAGTCCAGAATCAAACCGAGGGATAGGGAAGGGCAGTGGTAAGGGTAATGTCACAAAACTTGTCAAAAACTTGTGTGCCGAGTAGCCATAGAGATAGATCAGATGATTTCTTTAGAAAGCGTAAAATAAATAGGAGGATAAACTGAGATCAACCTGACTACTGAAGTCTGGTAATATTCCTGGGCCCTACACAGCTTTGTTCCACAGGCTGTTGAACAAGCCTTTGGTAAACAGGCATATGTTTTCTTAACTTTTTCTCCATGGTAGGCACTCAGTTACCTAGGGTCTTTGGTTGCCTGCTTGCACAACAGCAGATTGTGGACGCCAGTCTTTCTCATAGTTACTAAAATAAAGTAATGTACAATAGTGTTACCAAGTGGAAAAGGGAGAAAGCTGTTGTTAATAGAATGACAACAAAATGGCATTTTAGAATGTAGTATTCTTTATGGAATACCTTAGCTTTCCAAATTTTACTGCAAGCAGCATTGTTAGTAATTAAATAAAACGTACTTTAAAATGTTAATTCTCACTTTTCTATGATGATAATTTAGTGCCTGAATGTACACTGTACTAAGTCCACGTAAAATGTTGTTCATTTGAAGCTGAGACACAATGTTGGGATGGATTCTCAGTAATTATTGTTCTATATGTATGTACTATTCATTCTAATCATGGGCAGCTGAGGACACAGCTGCAAAATCATTATATCATTTAGTATACTGTTAGTACTCATTACTGGCAAGGTCTTTTAATTTTTAGAATACAGTATTTTAAGCTCTCTATATTCCTCGTGCCTCTTCACAGATGTTTTGATCATTATTTTCAAAAACTTAATTTTACAGACTCTGGACACAGTATTTTTATATTTAGGGTCTTTCAGTGGAAAAAAAAATCCCCCAATTTTTGAATTAAGTAAATGCTCTTAAGAACATGTATACAAACATTTTAATGAGGCAAAACCTTGCAATTAGGAACTGACAAGCAGAGACTTTAAAAAGTCTACCACATTCCTTGGAAGTAGATAAATAGCAAGCAAAAGCGGAAGAGCAGCTTTAACAACTTGCTAGGTTTGAAAGCTTTAAAAATGGTAAAAGGTTAATAAGTTCTTCAGACCTGAAGGTATGTTTCTGAATAAGTGGAAAGAAAAGACACATATTACCTATTGAATAGAAGGGAAAAAAAGCTGCTGCCAATCTTTAGTATTTTAGGTACGGTATTCTGGCAGAAGCCTTAGTAGCTTTCCATTATTAATGTCCCAGATACCTTTTTATTTTTCATATAAATAAATCTTCTAAAGGCAATTTGTCTGTGCTGTCTCTAACTACGTTTGCAGTAGTTATTTTGACCGAAAGTTTTTTCTCTACAATCAGAAAAAACGTAATTCCCTTTGCTACTGTTACAACTATATAAATTATGATGTCACTATATGGAAAGTCAGATGGTTTTAACACTTAATACTCTGAAACAAATGAAGCAGTGTTCCTTTCTTTTCAACCTTTTTTTGCTGCAAACACAGTTTTGCTGTCACACGGTGTGTCTTGATCCAAATCTGCAATTTTCAATTCTGTTGTAATTTTCTTTCTGTACATTTTTCTATAAATTACAGTTTACGTCTTACAGCACTACCTACTGTTTTCTTTGAAGCAAATCCTATCTTTCCAAAGCTCTTTTCTCAAGCCTAAAATCCACTGATTTAAATGAGCAATTTTTTATATTTTCCTTAATTTTATATTATTAAAAATAGGGTTAGGAGCCATGGGAGAAAAAAGATCTTAATTAATAAAAAATCATTCTAAACTGTAAAATTCACAAGACCAATTACTCTGTGTTTGTCAGGCCATACATGGAGTACTGTGTTCACTTCTGGTCCCCACAGTTCAAGAAAGAAGCACACTGACAGGAGGGGATCTAATAGAGGGCCATGAAGATGGACAAAGGGCTGGAGAACCTGCCCTGTGGGGAAAGACTGACAGAGTTACTCTCTCCCTGGAGAGAGAGGGCTTGGAGGAATCTCATCACAGTGAGTCAGAATCTTGCAAATCTTTGGTGTCTTATCAAACTAAACATAAGCACCGCATGTCCATCCTCAATATAGATAGTTATTTAGAACCATACATTAAAAATTAGCAAGCATATTTTTATTTGAAAAGCAGCTGCTCGACATACATGTTTCATTACTGTATAGGCATTGTGATAGAAGGAATAGCAGCTTCTAACTCAGTTTGTCTAGTGCTTTCTCTAATAGAAAAAAACAGTTGTAACTTTAACAGCTCCAATTCCATCATGATTAGCTGCACATTTTGGAAGCTTGGCAGGAAGAGTCTTTGGGTTAGAGAGGTGCTTTTTACTGCCATTATAAAAATTTCTGTAGCATTGGCAGAATTACAAACTGTCAGGAATCATATTTTTTTCCATGTATCATTGTACAGATCAGGGCTTTTCACTTCTTGCCAAACCCCTCGACATCTGATAGCGCTGCATGCATATCAAGAAGGTATCCTGAATCTTCATTCCATACAGAATTCATAGTCTGAATGACTTGCGGACAAAATGAATCCTCTCCTCCTTAGAAAGTCAGTGGGGAATGGGAACCAATCAAGTAACAAATTCATTTTGTACCATATTTTTTGTCTTCACTATGATCTGTACCCTTTACTCTCCCTATTAATAAAAATGTGTCTTGCTTCACAAAGAATATGCACAAGCTTCAGTGAGAAGACATCTAGGATGGGTATGCAAGCCACGTGTGAAGGAAAGCATTACTTAAAGATTCTTGGTTGTTTAAGCACATAAAACAAGACTTGCCAGCATGAACAAGCCTTTAAAAAGGAAAAAAAAAGTAAACTTGGCATGGCTTGGAAATCTCTTTGTGGATATAATAACTAATCATTGCAGGACTCCATCAAACACCTAACAATTAAATTTCCCATTTTAAACTAATGGCATCAGAAACCTCTGCAGATTTCCCAGTTTATATTCCACTAATACATATTCCTCTAATACCAAAATGTTAAGTTTACTGATGGGGAAAAAAATCAGGAAAAAAGATTGGAGAGATAGTAGGCCTTCGTAAATCAATCTGACATTTAGACAAATATGAGCTACTCCAGTCAGTGCATGCATCACAGCAAACAATTATTATCTGGTAGCATTACAGAATTCTGGTCAATAAACTTGCAATATCAATAACTTGAATACAAGATGAATTTCCTGAATTACAGGCTTTGATTTGCATAACTGTTGTGAAGGTGTCAAAAAACTGTAGAGCTGTAGTGGCAGTCGGGGCTTATGGCATATACTGATGTATTTAACTCACAGGGTCATTGTAAAGCTGGCTGGAAAGGAGCAGATAAGGGAGTTCTGTAGATTAACTGATGTGAATACAGCAGCCCCAGCTTGTAACAAGAGTCAAAACCACTTGCAGGCACATCCCACTGCCTTTTTTTCAGCA
>NW_009916069.1:14294-27875 GCF_000696875.1 Nestor notabilis
CCGGTTTACTGTTGTGAGCAGGGTGCTGCATTCTTCAGAAAAGCACTTCTATACCTAACAAATGCCCTAGAAACTCATTGTGCTGCTTTCCATAACAAGACGAGACACATACAATTTTCCTTTATTTGTATTTGTATGTTAAGTTTGTATAAGTATGTTAAATTCCAGTGATTCCTGGAAAAGTTAGGAGGACAGTATTATTATTTGGACTGCAACAGCAAGGCAATCTAATGTCTCGGTGCTAGTTACCAGCCTAGTAGTTGTGAAATAATGCAATATAGAATAAATGTAGTAAATGTAATTCTGGGAGATAGGAGTGTTAAAGAGATTACTAAAGTAATTTAAAATATAACATGAATTTGTGCAGCATTTTGAGTCCCAGAAGGAGCAAGTCCATTAAAGAACACCAAATGATCACAAAAAGTTACTTGAAATGTAAACAGATAAAAGAAAACTTTGGTCATGGATTATATTCGTATTGATATGTATTGAATGTTGAGAACATGTTCATATCTAAATCAACGGACTATTTTCAAACCAAAGCAATTTTAAACTAGGCTAAACCATTGTTAAGCAAATTCATCGTGTCAGAAAAGCTGCATATGTTTTTAGAAGCTAATGAATGAGCTAAAACCAATCTGCTTTTGACTGGTATAAAAATTCTGAACTCCTGGCCAAATACTCACCAGCTGAGAAATCGTTTGTTGCTCCTTCCAACTACTTTTGTTATTTATAAAGGCACTTCCAAAAAGATGTAGCTTGTCTGCTACACCTGTGCTTTATTGTCTGATATATTTAACATACTTATCTTCTCTGGAATAGCCCATTTCAGGTCATCAAGTAATATTGTTTTATTTAATTAAACCTTATAATTCTCATTTAAAAGTATGTTCTTTGGCTTTCAGAATTGATTATGGATAAATTGCCTGTTACTTTTCTACACAGATTGAGAGGTGCAGCATGGACACTGAATTTATAGATTTCAGTAGGAGTGATGCATGTAAGAGATGCCCTTCTTTACCTCTTTAGGGTTAGTGTTTCAAAAATACCGATGCTGAAGTGAAATGTTTACTGACGTCTCCTTGCCATAACTATGTGGGACATAGTAGTAAGTCTCCAGATAGCTTGTGACAAGATCATGCTTCTCCAGAAACTCAGTGCTAACTGCTTCTCATAGAAGAATAAGTTGTATTCTTGTTTGGTTTTAACTTTTATGATCTTTCCTGTGACTACTTAACAGATGCTAATAACAGCTATATTAAAAAGGGAAAAAAAAAAAAGGTTTTCCTTGGACATTTTTAGAGGCTTGGTTTTCACAAGATTTCATCGTCTCAGAGAATTATGAAAGATATTACAATAATGTTTATTTTCCAGAAATATCACTTAAATAGCCATTGATTTCTTTTTACTAGTAGTGCGTTAGCACAGACTTGTAGCAGGTCTAAGATGCAGCTAGACAAATATAAACTCCTGATTGAATACACGCTAGTTGTCCTCACAGTGATTTGTGGCTTTTGCAGTTTGTATGTATTTGTATTTTTAAAACATTCTTAAAATATAGAAATTAATTCACATAGGAAAATGTGGAAGTGATATTATCCTTCTGCATCCACAGCCATCATTCACTCCTCACTAGTCAAGGTTTAATTACAGTGGTGAAAGTTTTTCTCAAGAGAATGCACATTTTAATAGATCTTATTATTTGGAAATGTCTCTTGATGTTCTGCATTTGTCATAATTTGACTAACTTTATCTCATTCACTAAATTCAAAAGCCAGTTGGCTTTTTCGTGGGTTTTTTGTTGCTTCAGCTTCCAGAACTTGAAGTACTAGAGACCTTTCATCTTTCATTTTTGCCTTTATTGTAAAAGTTAAGCAGGCATTTGATTGACCATTTAGCTTTGACTAAAGCTAAAAAAAAATGAGACATCAAGGGAGCACTTAGAGCATTGAAGTCTGAACTTCCCAGATAACAGTAAAGGATATGTTATTTCTCTCTGAAACGTAAGGACTAGTTGCTCCAGTGAACTGTTTTCGAAAGCTACTTTCCAAAATGTAACTCAAGGAGAAGTATAAATTATTCCCTGTTTTGACATTCTCAAAAGGTTAAATTGGAAAGGAACCTCTGTCTGTGTCTGAGGTTCAGCTAAATGGAGGGGGAAGACTAGGGCTGAAATAGGAATGCTGCTTTTAGTCAAAACAACTTTTAAGTTTTGTAGTGCTTTCGGTAAAGAAACACTAACTATTCAGAACCATGTTGCTTTGATTAAACCTGTATTGCAAAGGTGAAAAGATTAGTCACATTGCTTTTGTAAAGTGATGGTGGAGACAGATTGTGATCATACAGCAATTGTGCATGAAGCAATTTTAAGACAAAGGTTAGAGTAATCCCATCTCAGTGTTAGATGGGCAAAATCAGTACAAGTGGAAGAAGGTCTGAAGAGGTGCCCCAGATGTTACAACCTACATTCTTTATAGTCCGCAGTGCTTACGGATGTTTATGTATCAGACTCTGGTTTAACACCAGCAACTCCCTGATTTCATAGGAAATAAAGCTTCCAAATACAAATTCAGCCTTAGTACTCTTGTAAATCTGATTCTGTACTTCCCTCTCTATTCAAATATCTGTAAAATCAATATTGTCTTCTTCGGTTTTATCTCATTTCAATAAGGTAGAATGATTATGAGTCCCTGTTGTGGAATGACAATGATCTAGTGAAGGGATTTCTCCAGATTAAAGACTAGAAGTCGTATATCCAAATAACCTTACTAGTAAATTGGAATGCAGCTCGGGAGGAACAGATTTAAATATAGAAGTAAGAGTTTTTAAGCAGTGCACGGAAAGCAACTGATAAATGGTCTGTTGTAATAGAAATACCGCGAAGTTGTATTCAGAAAAGTCAAATAACAGCCAGTGTTACTTTAGTAATTCTTTATCATTTACTACATTTCTCACCTGAATCCAGCATTGCCACTGACAGTTTGTCCAAGCACATACTTATTTCATCACTTCTTTTTTTGCTGAATTTTGCTCAACGAGATTGTTCATAGAAGCCAGCAGCCATAGAAGCCTGAGTGTGTGAGCCATTCATGAACAAACAGAAACTTCATTATTTTTTCTATTGGTGTTTTATTAAAAATAAAGTCCTCTTGATTGTTTTCATTGCTATTTCTGCTTTTGGTTTTAAACGTGCCGTAGGTTTTTTATGCCTTATGCTTTTCTTGTTTTATCCTTTGAATCTCAGATGATATATGTCTGATATTTGAAGACAAGGAAAATAATCTTCAATTACATTTATGATTCTAGAATTTCTTTTATTCTGTTCTACCACCAGATAAAATGTTTGTGTATTTACTATGACTGCGCTGTCATCTGTAAGTATTAAATATACTCAGATGATACTTTAGTTAGCTTCTTATTTTGTCTTTTCATCACATCTATATATAAATCAGCAGTGTTAAATTTACAGAGTCAAGATTTTGTTTTAGTGTTGCCATGATTTATGAGACGTAAATTCATTTGGTAAACTACCTCATTTGTATACATGCTGTGTAGTTTTTAATGCAATAAATTGCAGATCAGTTGCTCTACGTTTCAATTGTATTGGATTCACTGAAGCTTTAACTATCCATCTAATAATTCAGAGACCTCTTGTGGATAGTTATGACCTTGATTGCTATAGACACAGGCAGAATTCTAAGTACAGAAAAATCATGTACAATGTATAAGATTAAAACAAGGAAACATGTATCAATCAAATTACACAAAAATTGAAAATGGAAAAGATCAGCTCTGTATGCCTGGAAATCCAATCCTTAACCTTTTCCTTCAGTATAGTTTTGAATACACCCAGTAGAGGTTTTTCTGCTATTTATTGATGGGAACTGTTGTACTACGTGAGAGTTTATCAATTCCATCTACACTGAATTTTTCATCTTATAGTCTAGTGATGAAGGTGTTACATTAGAAACATTCAAAGCTGACAAAGTTGAATTGGCTTAAGAAATTTTAAGCAAAAATGCAAAAAAGCATCACCAAGCCTCGAGTCACTCTAAAGCATTACAGCCATGGGGCTGCCTAGATGTGTACTGCAGCACTTCCAAAGCCATTCTTGGCAGCAGGAAAACTGCAAATTACCTCTGGGGTCTCCCCAGAGGTCTCGAAGAAATTGTAGGCTGGAAGGTCAATTCTCCTGAGGCTCTACCCTAGGTATCCGTAAGCTAGTGTTATTCAGAAGTATTCTCAGAGGGCAGGTATCAAGCAGAGTACTCTGAATGAGCTGTTTGCTCAACAATGCTTGAAATCCCACCGTTACTATAGTCTGTCTGTGTATCACAGTTATACATTCACCAGGGCTCAGCACGTTTAAGGATTCTATTTAAAAACAATTGAGATGGTCTCTGCACCCAGAAATGTGGGAAAGTGGATGTCATTACTTTAGCTGGGGTATGTAAGAGCTTTCTGCCTTGGAAGGAGACTGAGGTTACACCAAGGTATTATAGAAAGTCATAGCTGCCTACATGCCTCTTTGGAGGCCTCTTTTCCTGTGGAGGATACTTTCCACCCAATCCATAGTTTTACTGAGATGCTCTGTAGGCAGGGTGTCATCAGAGTTTACTCAGATCTCTTGCTCCAGATCACAGCACTGTTTATCACAGAAGGTCCTCAGAAGTGGAATTAGAAATTTGGAGGAAATCCTGACTGCATGAAAAAAGACCTTTCCTCATTTCTGAACCTCTATCAGAGGATATTGTTCCATCAAAACCAAATTCGTATTTGTTGCAATTGCTTTTCGAATGTGTTTAGAGAAATTGAGGGAGTTTTTTACCTGGATAAATAATACTTTTATATATGCATACACAAAGAAAGAATGAAGCTCTTTCAGCTTCTTTTGTAGGACTTGCTTTTGAGAAACCCTGGTAGGAACCACTCATTTGCACCAGTCTCCTCAGAAAAATGCATTTGGATCTTCTCATTCCAGTAGTTGAAGTGAGAGGGTGTTCCATTAGTCACCCAGTTTCCTCTTGACATTAGCTTTCTCAGCTAGGGAGTCTGGGGTAGGCTTACTTCACAGTGTTTGTCTGAGAGAGTACAGTACCGGTTTCTTTACTCCTCTGCTTCTTCAACTCAAACCATTGCATTTGAACTCAGAATGCGCATATACTCACATTCAGTTGTGAGCTGGTTGCATTTTGTACATTTAAAGGGAATTTAAATTTTCATTAGAGTCACCTTTGCAGCTGTGATCAATGTGTCGCTGGTCTTTTGCCTCTGGTGATTATACTGAAATTTCCCCTCCGAGGGGATGTAATGGATTTTCTTGTGGCCTGCTTATAGCCTGATGTGGATGTCTGAATTTCCTCTTCAGGTTAGTTCAAAATGAGTTTTAGGATATGTTGTTTCTTACCTTAGGTACTGTTTTTGAAAGTTAGACAGTTGCGTCAGAATGTCATGATTTTGGGGATGGACTTTTTTCTCTTTTTTTTTTTCTGTACCCATGGATCTCGAGCTCATCAGCTAATTGGAACTATGTATAACCAAAGAAACTGATCTACCTAGGATGACAGATAGCCTGAGACAGCTGCTTTAAGATGTGCATTGAATCATTCATGTCAAGGAGTTACCAACACCAAAAGCCACTTCTCTGATGTCCCTCTTTGGGAAAATACCATACATGTGGCCATCTAAACCTTAAGACCAAGGAGCTAAGGTGAAAAGCTTTTCCTGATGCAGTCAAGGGGAGAAGAATGAGCTTATTCTCTTGAGAAATGTAAATAGGAATGCTTCCACATCTTGCTTTCTGGACAGGAAAGAGGTGTCCTCTGTCAATGTCAAAATCTTTCCAGAGAGTAGCATACTAACTCTTTTCAATTTGAGAAATTTGGTTATGTACATTAATGCAGTGTTTCTTAAGGAGAATAAAAGTCCAGTTTCTCTAACACAGCCAAAATCATATTGAAATTCCATACATCTCTTTCCATTTTAATATCTTTAAGATTTAGTAGAATGTTTAATTTACAACCATTACTTTTTTTTTTTTTAATAATGCATAAGGAATTTAAGCAGATAAACTATTAATACTAATGGGATTAATTCCCTAAAAGCAAGAGAAAAATACTCAATAGCTTTCAGAAAATACCTTCTGCCTTCATGATGTAATTAAATTGTAGTTAAAGGTGCATTATACGTTGTTAATTAAAGGGGAGAACAAGCACTAACATCACCAGTTAGTTTTAAAATAATATTAATTTGAAGAAAATACCTACACTTCAATTTCCTTTAAACATTTCAAGTAAGATTTTCCCAGGTCGGAGAGGAGGGCTGTAGGCAGGATCCTCTTCACATGCTATTAGCAGTGTAGGAACCACCAAGTCACATTCATGGAGACTACTTTAAGGGCAGTGTTGATTTGGATGGTAGCAGGAGGTTGAACTAGATAATCTCCTTAGGTGCCTTCCAATGTGAATTACTATATTATCATATAGCAACCCAGTAGACCAGAAGTGGGCTGGCAGGCACCATGAGATCATCTACCACCTTCCAGAGGCCAGGAGTTCGTAAACCAGGGCTGACCACGTCCCCTGGTCTCAGTGGCAGCCCAGGAGAGCTGCAGCTATGGGGCAGCTCCCCAGCTGTCCCTTCTCATCCCTCCCTGGGCTCTGTGACTCAGTGAAATGGGCAGAAGTTTAAGTCCTAAATCTTCGCCCTCAACCCACATCTATGTTTTCATAGTACATCTCTTTGGAGCTGATAATTCATACACAATTCAATACTGCCTCCATTTGCTGGTTTAACCCTGAGTTTCACCAGTATGTTGTTTAAAGCAAATATGTGACCTTGTAATTAGATACAGAGACTAGGAAGTGGGGATAAGAGTTTTAGGGGAAAGATACTGAGTTCAGCTTTTGCTCATGCATTCCAAATTTAAATGTTTGCCAGATAAAGATGTGGAACTAGGGAGAAGACAAAACTATTGTTATAGAAAAAAACCCTGTAATTGAAAAGGGGGTAAAGAAAGGAAACCTGTGGATGAGAATGGTGTACCACAGACCAGAAAACAATAAGATGTTGAAAACTGTCGTAATTGAGCTGCACAAAGAGAGGACTCTGCATGACAGAGGAACTTGAGTTCCTACATTTAAATTCTATTCCCTTGAACAAATGCAGCCACAGGACCTTTGCTTGTCAGGTATAGTTTCTGTTCTTTTGAAGTCTGGATTAGAGACTAGCACAGACTGAGGAGTATAGGCTGTCTTGGAGGTCACAGGTGGTGGCATCACTTGGCTTAGCAGGGTGGTGGGTGATGTTGAAGTGGAGTTAGTCTTCAATGGAGTCACTGAACTTTAATCTAAGAATTTGTTCTTGAAATCGCAGAGTCCTGACTAGTGTGAGCAGAATTGACACAGATCAAGAAGGGTATTAAGTAACGTATCTTTCTGAAGGATACAATTTGCACTATGAATTGCTTAAAAATGCTAGGTCCTTAAGAATAAAGATCTCTAGTTTTTAACTCTTCCTTTGAAAAGCATGGTTAATTTTTCAGAAATAACACATCTTGATAGCTCAGTAAACTAGAAAAATTGAACTGCAAATATACTGGATTGAAAGTCTGTGCTGAGGAATAAGGTTCTGCAAAAGGGAAAATTAAAAAGTGCCTAGGAAGCGAATGGATACATTTAGCATAATATGGTCTACATGTAATCTCTATCCTAGTCACTTCTTCTCTGAGATTACAAACCTAAAATGTATGTTCATGAGTTTTCAGACAGTGTCTAGTACAATGAGATTACAAAGGTACTTGGTTCCTCTGTGTACCACTGTAAATTCTAAATTGTGTGGAGATAACCACGTGAAAGGACTGAAAAGTCAAATATCAAAAATAGGAAAAATCCAAACCTTATGCTTTTAAGCCTCGATGTAGCAGTTTAACCCTCCAGAGCAAGAACAGTATGCAGCCTCCTGAGTCCTAGTGCGCCATGACCTATGAGGAAAAGTCAAGAAGTCTCATGGCAAAGGCTGTTGGAACACTTCAAAGGAGTAGATATGCTTTGTGACAGTGAGCACACAGGGACCAGCAATGGGAATGCCATTTGTCTTGTGGTTTAACAGTGAATTGCAATTGCTATATTATGCTTGTGTTGTGGTTTCAGCATTTGCTGTCTCACACTTCTGAATCAAAATGGCATGTAATGCCAAATAGATCAATAGGTAAACTAGATGTTAAGGTATTAAACCCTCGTTGTTGGAGTATCTAAGAGATATCTCTACCAAAGAGAGACTGTTGAATTCTGACACCATAAGAGGTCTGGAAATAGTTCAAAAGAGGCAATTTTGTGGATTATTTATACATGCATTGTAGCATCCTGATAGCCAATTCTGCCCAGTAATAATACATTTCTGAAGTATGCTTTTTTTTTTTCATTGCAATGTAGAACACTTTATTCTAGAACACTACATTTTCCAGGACTTGAGTAAGTGGTTGTGGATCATATAAACTCATTAAATAGACTAGATTCAGCTATATACTCAATATTTATTATTCCCCACCAAGGAAAGTAAAGTCTTTTGTGGAATACTTGAGAGTGAAGCAAAGCATTTTTAGACTATCCGTGTGTAGTAACAGTCAGAATGATTATTCTTTTACGTATGAAGTGTGTGACCAAACGAAATAGAAACTAAATGATACATTTCAGGTTGTTGTCCTAATACAATCTAAAATGATGGGCCTGAGATCTTTGAATATTTATCTGGGTTAAGAAAGGTATGAAATGAAAACAGAGATTGTCTCTTCAAAGGGTTACTCCTTTATACCTTGTTCAGGGTTTTTTTAGTATCTGTCATCTTAGCTAGACTACTCATTTGGCCAGGTATTAAAAATACCTAAATAAAATTAGATATATATAAAACTAACACTCTCTGCCTCTTTTTTTATGTGAGTATACCACTGAATATTTATGTTAAAACTTATATTTCATAATTTGCTTTTGTAAAGTTTAACAATCACAGGTTTTCTTTGTCTCCTGTTTGTTTTTCTAGGCTCTATTTAATATAATCCTTTATATCCCTAGACTACAAGTGAATTTTCTTACAAGGACTAGATTAAATTTGGTCTTGGCCTTTAACAGTAATTGCTGAACCAAGCAGGACACATTGAAGCATAAATTCAGAAATGACAGTCAAATCATATCAATCATTTCTTGAGCATATGGTGATCGTGTTTATCCGCCAAACCACTGGAGATTTAGGATAAGGTTGGGTAATCAGTGCATATATATTCACTGAAAGTATATAAGCTTAATTAAAGTATGTAAGTGTAATTTGGAAGTATAGAAATGAGTTAATATTACAAAAAGTTTAGGAGCTACAATGTCACAAATGCAACCATGGCATCACAAACTTTGCTTAGAAAAGCCGTCACATTGCAATTATAACAGTTATTACTAGTAAGTCACATCACAGTTGTGGTATGTGTCGAAAAACTGAGCTGTTGAAAAAATTTAGTCATAGTATTACTAAAAAACCTCTTAGCACATGTCATTAATAAGATGTTTGGGAAGTTTCTTCATAAATAAGCCCTTTAACCTGACCACTTGGAATATTCAGTGGCAGAATCTCCTTCCCTCTTTCATTTCAAAGAAATCTCAAAATGTGCTAAATGGATCTTTGTTCCCTCATTTGCTCTGTAGAAAACATCTTTAACTGCACCTGGAGTGCTCTCCATATAAATAACACACATACGTATATTTATGTATATATTTGTATAATATATATACTCCCATGTAGAACAAACCAGCAGTTAAATAATCTACAATATCACAATATGTGAACAAGCCCATTATACTTCTGAGCACTGACAAGTGACTTTCCAGATGAGAATATGGTATTTGTTCTCCTTTTCATGAAAAAGCCCATAAATCTTAGGCAGAAATATTCACCATCTTTTTACATGAGCACTTTTTTATTTTCTCTAGTTATGAGGCTAATAAACCTGTCATCTTAAGACAGACTGATGGACATGGATGAACAGAAAGTCTCCCCAGCACACTTGGACACTTGACCAGGGATCATTTACAACAGAGTTCTATCATCTCTGTCTCCACAGAAGAACTATACTGCAGAGCGTGATGCTTCCACCTCTGAATGAAGTGGTTTGGTTTCTTTCCATGAGCAATTCCAAGGTTCAGTCTCCTTGTTTTCCCTCCTGGACTGATTTTTATTATGGCTTCCTCCAAGCAGTGGTCTAGCACTGTAAAGTTTTTTTACTTTGGTTTTTGGGGGCTTTTCTTTACAGGCTAAAGGTTGGCATTGATAAAAACTTACACATGCTATATCAATCTTCATATTAATTATTCTTTATCTATTAATATCAGTTAAACACAGTTATCCCTGCATAAGTTATTATGCTGCCTGTTCAGCATCTGCAAATGAGCTGCTGTTATAATGGGTATGCATTTGGTTTAAATACATGGCCTCATTATTACTAAGGAAAAAATAAGAATAGTTACAAGTTACCCATATTTTCTGCTTCTAAGCAGGAAAAACAGTGTTGCCGAAGAGCAGCTGCTTTTACCCCATTCATTCTATCAATTATCTTAAGAAAGGAATGGCAGATGCAGCGAGGGTAAGAAGAAAGTGCCATCTAATTCCTGAGGAGTCACTGAAAAGGGTTTTGCATTTCAGTTTATCAAAAATTGAATAATCTCAAGTATTTGTAGCACAGCAGCAGAAATATATTTAATTGTGCCCTCCGAACACAGCTCTGTAAAAACACTGTGAACTGAAAACTAGCTCAAAAAATTACTTGAATTAAGTCATTTTACAGACATGAGGCTGCTGCAATATAATACTTCTAATGAAATTTGAGGAGTATAGTTTTTACCGCCAAACTTCCTAAAATTATAGGGAGATCCCTAAAGACAAATAAACCGATGTAGTTATGTAGTTTGAAATTATAGCTGTAATCTGAATTACATAGCTGTTATTTCTGTTCTTTAAAACCACACATGAAAAATTAAGTCAGCATGCATTGGAATAAAGAGAGCAAGAAAAGTAAACTGGAGCATAGCATTTTAGGGCAAAAGAAATTGGAATTGTACTAACTGACCCCTATGTTCTGGGTCAGAGATAAATTCCTGAAGAAGACACATGTTCTATTTGAAAAAGTCCAGAGGAGTTCATTAAAAAGGTAAGGTTCACTAAACTCTTAACGAAGGTGATGTTTTAACAAACTTTCCTAAGAAGAGATTAATAATGGTAACTTTTAGAAATATAATTTTCGTTACCTGCAGCAGACTCAGTGCCTGAGTATTGTCAGGGAATACTGAAGAGAGAAGCCTGTGACTTGTGAGCAGCACCTGAACTGGGCTGTCACTGAATGAGAACATAGACTTGCTGTGCTCCTTTCCCTGTGCTCTGCTTAACAGGCAAGCAAAAAGAACAGTTCCTAGTTTTGACTTGTTCTAGCATCCTCACGGGGTCAGGAGAAGGTTGCTTTCCATGCGCAGTGATACTTTATATTTTCCTTTACCAGAAGATGGAGCATAGATGCATCTGAGATTCTGGAAGGATTGTCTTCTACATCTGCCCATTCTAGTCTTGCCACACACGCTGAGGCTGAGTAGAGTGATGGAGGGATTCAGTGCAGGAGTGGACTCCCCATGGAGTCAGCTGCAATGTGTTCAGAGAAACACAGATGATATTAAAGGTTTAAGCCAAACCTGAAGTCATCCTACATCTTCCAGAGCACAGAATTCTTGGTCTTCTTTCCTACCCACTTTCTCCTGCATTGCTTTGTGCAGCCTTCTCCCTGTAGGAGCAGCTGCAGCGGCAACATGAAGGGGGAATCTACTTTTTTGTTTTCTCTTCTGCTGAGAGCCGCAGCATAGGAAAGAGAATTTTAGGTTTACCTTGTTGCAGTAGTGGAAGAAAAGCATCTCCGGTGCAGCCTTTAATGGGGCTGGTGAGCAATCTGAGTGCATATGAGGATTTTAGGGTACATAGCATACCTGCCTTTTCAACAGTAATCTGTGATCTACCTTACTACGGCAGTAAGTGCTCTGCCATAACCATGCAGTACCATACGTATTGTCATGCCTTATAGTGGTTAAGCAGATCAAAATCTCTTTAGTGTTATAATAAGGTAAGCAGTAGGCTTGACTCTACCTAAGAAAATATGTGTAAAGTGCGACTTGCTATATTGCTACAGCGTGTCTGCTGCCTGAATTCTTGGTTCAGTTTTGGTCATTTTTCTTGACAAGCTTGACAGCAGTGATGAAAATTAAGAGAGTATATGTGGGAGAGCAGAGAAATCTGTATATAATGAGAATTTTAAAAGAGGAATATTGTGTGAGTTCTATATATCAAATACTGTAAAGTAAGCAGACTTTGTGAAGATTGAAGAGTAACAAAGCAAAACACAACATGTGAAAACAGAATATTTTAAATTGACAAAAGATATACTGCAACCAACACAAATACTTTGTTACTGATAATTGTCATGGAGTCAGAAAGTCCAGCAGGCTTTGAAAGAGAACTGCAAAATTTTACTGTTATGGCATGGGAATATTATGGAAATGAGAAAAAGCAGGAGAAACCAGATGCAGTGTTTGTTATGTATATACTTTGGTTGAAAGTACAGAACAGATCCCATTACTAGTACACCGAGTCTAAAATATTACATAGTAATATTGTATCAGCACAAGAACATAATATCATTACTGTCTGCCATAACTGAGCTATACCCAAGATCTGATCCAAAGTTCACTGAATATCAGTCAAAAGACCTTCAGTGACTTCAGTGTGCTTGTGATGAGTTAGTACAACAATAAGGGAATGGCTTATGCTACTCCTGCCTCTAATAGCTTATCTAATTAAAGCTTGGCTGCGAAGACCTCTTAGAGGTGGTTGTAGCAGCTCAATGATAACCAAAATGTCCTGTGCTGGATTTACTCAGGATTTACCCAGGCCCTGTGTTACTACTAAAAAAGTAATGAAGCAATTAGGTATTAGTTACTACTGAAGTACCTTCGAAACAATTGTCACAATCCCTGAACATGTTCAAATGGATTCTTCAGTGCCCTCACGCATCTTTGTAAGGATATATGTAAACAGTCTCACCTCTGTGCCCGGCAAAATCTTGGAGCAGATTCTCCTGGAAAGAATGCTGAGGCACGTGAAAAACAGCGAGGTGGTTGGTGACAGCCAGCATGGTTTCACTAAGGGGAAATCCTGCCTGACCAATTTGGTGGCCTTCTATGATGGGGCTAAAGGACTGATGGACAGCGGCAGAGCAGTTGACGTCATCTGCCTGGACTTGTGCAAGGCATTCGGCACTGTCCCACACGACATCCTTGTCTCTAAATTGGAGAGACACCAATTTGATGGATGGACCACTCAGTGGATAAAGAACTGGCTGGGTGGCCACATGCAAAGAGTTGTGGTCAACAGCTCAATGTCCACTTGGAGACCAGTAACGAGTGGTGTCCCTCAGGGATTGGTGTTGGGACCTGTCTTGTTCAACATCTTTGTCAGTGACATGGACAATGGGATCCATGCGCCCTCAGCAAGTTTGCCAACGACACC
>NW_009916070.1:0-13726 GCF_000696875.1 Nestor notabilis
TCTTCAGAGAGTATGAGTAAAAAGTCAGTTACAACAAATTACCATGGACTAGACAGTTCCTTCAAATGCCTAGAAAATGACCTCACTTTTAAAGCACTAGGTAGAATGTGGAGAAACAGGAAGACAAAGATCTCATTTGGAAAGACAAACATCTTGACAGAATTGTAGCCTAAGTCAGGTTGGAAGTGTCCATGGGAGACACTCTAATTCAAACCCGATTAAGAGCAAATTTAATTCCGACTATATCTTGAATCAATATAGCCTCACGTTTTTGTACTATTTTAGAAAAGGCAACTGAAACTCACTTGGATCAACATAATGGTAACAACAATAACATAAAAAGCATTCCAAATAGAGCTTAGGAAATAAATATGGGGACATGAAGGCTAGGAAGAATCCACAGGGAGGAGGAACTTGACCAGATGCTTATATTAGTATTACAAGGAAGTACAAAGTAAACACATGTGCTAGAAATCAGACAGTTCTAACCAATATTTACAAGTTTCTGGTTACTTTTATGAACATTTATGGTTAACATTTATGAAGGTAGAATTCTTTAGGGAATCATTACCTGGATTGATATAAAATATTCAGGGGATCCTATAAAATTCTTATCAACAAAAAATGAGAACTTAGATAAACCTAGACAGAAATGGAACCGTTGAGAGAATACAGATCAAACTAGGGAGGCCTTCCAACCAAATGTGTTATCACAAAACATCAGCATTCTGTCTTCAGACATGCCATCACTAAAGTAATGTATTTCATAAAACACAGGCCCGTATCTGCAAGAAAGCATACTTCAGGCAGGATTCAAGCATCTAGGTCCTAGCATAAGAGCCACAAAAAATATCCTTTCTCTCTTAAACCATTAAAAGTACTTACACTTTTATGTACAAAGTTGTCTTTGATATTTAACATGCCCAAACTGATGCCATCTTGACAGGAGCGAACAGCTGGTTCCTTACAGATCTTAACACATCCTGACGGAATTCAGCTTTTCACAAAACATGACAGTATTTGTAGGTGGAGCACTACCTTCCATCTGGCAGCTGCCTGTAGACTGGCACAGAAAGCTAGAGATGCAAGCCTAAAGCCTCCTCAGACCAAAGGATTAAAACCAACATTGCTTAGTACTCTTTAAAGTGCTGTAACAACATGATGATAGTGTATCAAAGCCAAGGTACTCACTTCTGCCTGATAAAGCTATGCTGCATGAAAGAACCGAAGATCCAATAGCCTTGCAAGAGGAAAGAGAAGTGTATATACAACACTTTATACTTAATAGGAATGTTCCTAGAGAAGAGGAAGAAGAAAATTTGGTTGCTGGTTCCTATTAAAATGACTCGTTCTGCAATGACTGCTTCATGCAAACTTCATAGAAGAGCTTTGTCAGGTAATTCTCCTCAAGAACCTATATTTCTTCAGAAGAAGAAACTAGACTAGAAGCTGCTTTGTGGCCACAACAGTGACTTTTACTCTGTCTTAAAACCTTTAAGCACCTGATTTGTTGAAACTAGTGCAGAGTGCCTGGATACGGATTATTCTGAGTAACCCTCATATCCACTTTCCAGAATGGCAAGAAGGAGGATATAAGGAGCTACAGGCTCATCAGATTCACTCCAATCGCCACATAAATAATGATGCAAACCCTCCTGGAAGACATTTCCCAATATATAAAGAATAAGGGGCTAGTTCCAAGTAGACATCATGGAATTACCAAGGACAAATTATGCCTGACCAACCTGTTTGCCTTCTGCAATGAGATCGTTAGTTCCATGAGCTAGGAGATAGCAACAGACATTGAATAATGTTAGTAAAACAAGCTTCTGACAGTCTTCCTTAGCATTTTTGTAGCCAAATTAGATGGATGTGGTCTGAATGAATGGATAAGGCCTGTTGGACAGCAAGCTGAACATGCTGAGTAGGCTTTTCAGTACAAAAAAGATATTGACATATTGGACTGTGTCTAATGGAGAGACATCATGATGGTTTAGGAGCTGCAGCATATGATATAGGAGAAAAACCTAAGAGACCTTATAGTTCAGCCTTAAGGGAATGCTAAAGGAGATCTTATTGCTATTTGCAACCACCTAATGGGAAACAGAGAGAGGATAGAGCTAGACTCTTCTTGAAGTCATAGGAAAAGAGGCAACAGACACAGAATATTCCATTTGCATAAAAGGATTTTTACTTTTTTCCTAACCACGAGGGTTGTCAGCTAGTGAGGTTAAAGTATTTTCCATCTCCATGGATATTAAAACCAGACTGGCATAGTCTCTGACCAACCTGCTCTAACCAGATCAGTTTTGAGCAGGGGATTGCTTTAGGTGACTTCCAGAGATTCTCCTTTCAACCTGTACATTTTCATGATTCTGTGGCATTACACAGGGTAGCCACACACTAACCACAAAGACAAAGAGAAAAGCTCCAAGAAAATTCTATTCTTCAGAAGAAAGCCAGTATGATTACTCCAGGAGGCCATCTTGACAACAGCATGCTTGGATTCCCATGTAATTTTGACTGGGAACCTGTACACTCAGCAATGCCCTAAGAAAAGATTTGCATCTGACAGAAACAAAAATGTAACATTAGAAATACTAAGTATACCACCAGGCTGAAAACTACAGGTGGTTTATCATTCATAAGATTCCCCTAATATCAAAGACCATATCAAAAGTAAAAAAACACAAAAAACCACACTAATTGAAGCAAGACTTAAAATTGACAAACAAGGACATATTTGTGTCTGTTATGCTTTTATATATATATACATTTAGAGAAGTCAGAAGGAGGCATAAATGATGCAACCCAAGATATGCTGTTCCATATCTTGTATACATGGTATTACGCATGTGATGGAGAGAAGCCCATGAATTTAAAACCCTGCTAGTTACAAAACGCTAAATATCTTAGCTAATAGTTTTAGGTCGCATATTTGAGAGCTGCAGAAAGGTTAGTCTTCTCAAGTCCATTCTTACATGAGTAACAATACATTTTCAACCACAGGTGAACACTGGCAGCCACCAGTAAAGCATGCGCCTTAAATTCAAACTTAAGTATAACTTGACTACCAAGAATAACCCTAAGAACTTCAGGAAGTTGTCCAAGTCAATCTAAACTGAACAAATGAGCATTTATTGTTAAGCATGAGACACAAAACAGCTAGCCCTTTTAAATGTTTTACATTTCAAGCCATAACATTGGATTTCTTGTATTGAAATATGCTCACTGAACTCCATCTAGTGGTCACATAACTTTCAGCTTTCTGAAGTTGTGATTATTCTGGGCTTTCAAGTAGCTGATAAGATAATAATAAATTTCTGTTATGGTTATGAGAGCTACAGAAGAAGTCACTAATTATAGAATATTATTTTCAGAAACTCTGATGAAACCATGCCAGAATAAATAATGCTTACCTGTAGAGTAGACTAAAACAAATACATATATTAAAACCCAGGTCATGAGCAACCTTACTGTACTCAGGGAAAACCAGCAGGAACTTCAGAGCTCATACATATTTTTAATCCTTCTATGAAGGTTATTCAGATTCAGGTCTTTCTCCTTCCCTTTGTTCCTAGTTCAGCCAGGAACAAGTTCCAATTTCTCCTCCAGCAGACCACTAGCTGCCAAAATATTATGCTGGAAGTACTGTCCCCTGAACTTTACCAGCAAGACTGTATACAGCAGGGTGTTTTTGTTTTGGTTTTTCCCTATTAGAAACTTCATATTTCATGTGAGGAAAAACTTACCAGATCATGATGTATGCATTGGCTGGGAAGAAATTAATATGCAACACTACTGAGCCATCTAAGGCTATATACAATACCAGGCAAATAACTCCAAGGTGATAACAAGCCTGGCAAGCAAGAATCCCAAGACAATTTCTGAAGGAAACTAGAATAGCATCCTTCAAATAATTATGATGTGTGTCATCTTTTCATTAACCTGGATGCTCTTTTTAAACTCACTGACGTTTGAGGTCCAACACGAATTTAAAATCCCTCTTGGACTAGCAAACAGTAAGAGTGAAGCCTCCTTGAACATTCCTTAAAGGCAAACATACTAATATGATTTTCAGCTAAACCAGCTAAATCAGATGACTTACATTACACAAGTGTTAGGGCCAGTACAAGTGGGTGCAAATATGCCTGGCAGAAAAAGGTCTGAAATACCACTTATCACTGTACCAGGGCAAGTGAGGAATGGGCTAGATGAGGTGACTTTCAATCTTATTTTCTCAAAGCTTCAGTCCTCCACTATTCTGTTGCCTGGCTGTAGTCACTTACAACAATGCCTACAAACGATCCTAGAAAGGCACGAAGAGAAGCGCAAGCAAATTCTCTGTCAGTACCAGTGCCCTGGGGAAGAACAGTACTTCTGAAACCAAAGATATAAATGCAGGATATTATGCAACTTTAAAAAGCAAAGAGCATAAAATAGCATTTGCAATGCAATTAAAATGGAAAACGGGTGACTACCTTTCCATTGCCTTAAAACCATGTTAACATCCACAATGTTAACATCACAAACCTGTTAAAATAAGACCAAGACCTACCTTACTAGCCTTTGCCTCGCCCCCTGAAAACACTCAGCTCTTTCTGTGGAGCTCCTATTTTTCCTATTCACATATGTTTCAGTACGCCTTTCAGCCTATGACCAGTAGCGTGCCTTGGGTAACCAATAAGGTAGCAAGACCACATATCTTAATGTCAAAACATCTAAAGGCATTGGAGGCTCTGGACTTGCAAGCTGAAACCAAATTAAATGTCTACAAACTCAGATATATTGAATTACAGGCTCCTGAAATCAACTATATTTCACTGATGGTAACACAAAAATTGCAATGTATTACATCCTGCACTGATGTAACCAGATATTTAAATACTTTCTCTACTTAAAATTACGCAAGCATTATCCAGAGTATAATGTGCAGTCATTCTTTGTTGGGGAATTAGTTTTATAGTAGTAAAAATATAAATGCATCTTATCTCTGAATTCACCTTCCCAACCACAGAGTACCTGAAAGTACAAAAGCAGTTTAGTCCGTGCTTCAAATTTCCAAACCTAGATCAGTATCTGTCAAGATACCACCTCTTTCTAAGTCAATAGTTACACCTGAGTATCAAAAAGCACCCAGAAGTACACAACGCAGCAGCTAAGGATTATTTATTTACACTGATGGATCTACATTACAGGCTTCTCTGTATTCTAGCAGCTCTAATCAGCATTACTCCTTTTCGACTTTGTTGTGACTAAATTTAAATCTTTACTTTCTTTTTTCTTTTTCTTTTTTAATCATTGGTGGGACCTTTGTTTTTCTTGTTTTGTTTGGGTTTGCGGGAGAGTTGTGTTTTAAAACATATTTTGATTGCTTAGTTAATTTCATGTGAGGTCATTTGATATTCCCACTGCATAAACAACTATGTTTCTTAGTAGAAGAAACTTCAAAAGGGACTATTTGATTTCAAGTTGTAGGGACTGGAACATTGTTTATGCACAAACTCATTTGTCCCTGAGAATTTCAAACAAGAGCGAGGTATCATTTTGGAAAGTGAATGGTTTTGGTGCTTTAGTGCTCTTTCCTAGAATCATCCCTAGAAGAAAATTTTCAAGAGTAATTCAGAAGCAGTTAGGAGAAAGACAAATGTAGCCTAAACCATGCTTCCTTGATGTGCTCAGAATTACAAAGTTGACATTTTTTCCAGAACTAACAGCATGGACAATATTGTACAAAACAAGGTCTGCTTTACAGTTACCCTTTCCAAAGAAATCCTGTGATTCAGATTTTTCAGGCAGGTTCAGCCTCAACTGACTTACTTCTTCCTCCTCATTGTCTCAAGATAGAAAAATGATCCAGAACTTTCATGTTCTTTTTCGACACAACAATTCCAGGGGCTGCAATTTCCTTCTTATACTACCTGACATCCTTTCCTTCAGCTGGTGAGCAGAAAGAAATTCTAGCTGGTCTTTTAATAGGAATAGGCCTTCTTATTCAGAGATGGCCCCAAACCAAAGTTTGGCCTGAGCCCAGAGGCTTAAAACTAGGATTCCAGATAAGGCCTTGATTTACACTGACACCAGCAAGTACTCCAGTCTGAATCAGACTGATCTGCTTGCTTCCTCAGCACACAGAGCTAAGATTACTTTGTTCTTAAAAAGCAAACTAACACCTCACAGAACAAGTACACAGAAGACTGATTTTAGGCTCCACAGCACAAGAAAGCCATCGATGTACTGGAGAGAGTCCAGCAATAGGCCTCAAAGTTGAAGGGACTGCAGCATCCCTCCTACGAGAAAAGGCTGAGAGCTGGGACTGTTCAGCCTGGAGAAGAGAAGACTCAGGGGGCTCTTGTCAATGTACATAAATACTTGAAGGAAGGGTACAATAAGACACAGCCAGGCTCTGCTCATTGGTGCCCAGGGACAGGTCAAGAGGCAATGGGGACAACCTGAAAAACAGGAGGTTCCCTCTGAACATCAGGAAACACTTTCACTGTGAGCGTGACTGAGCACTGGCACAGGCTACCGAAGGAGGCTGTGGAGTCTCCATCCTTGGTGATACTCAAAACCAGCCTGAACATGGTCCTGGCAACCAGGTGGCCCTGCTTGACCAGTAAGGTTGGACCAGATAACCTCCAGAAGTCCCTTCCAACCTCAGACAGCCTATGATTGTGGAAAAGAACCATGGCACCATTTGCACCACTTCCCTTGGAGATATCTCTCCTGCTGCCTTTTTTTTTGTTTAATCATCATCATTATGGGTATTTAGCAGCAGCCCCAAGGCAACACCACTACCTTAAATAAAGCAGTACTCAGAATGGAGTAGTTTCACCAGTCTAAGGTGCCAGATCTGGACAGAAGTTTTAACAAAGCCTCTTGATTTCTTCTCACTTTTTCCTCGCTTGAATTGCCTGAGTCTCCAAACCAGGCAGCAATCTCTGGACGCAGCAGGAGAATGTGAAAGACGGTATCTGGATTCCCTCCCTGTTCCTCCTCTTCTGTCTGATTCAATGGGCACAGACGAGGAGATGACAAACTGTTCTAAGAGACACACTACATCCTTACACTAATAAAGAATCACATCCCCCACCCCTGCAAATCAACACATCACAATGGGATTGCAGCAAAAGACAACCTACAGATTTTGGATTTCTCCAACGAAACTTTTTCTCCATAAAATCCCCTTCAGAGCTTCTGCTCAACTTTCCGAGTACCTTTAGATGTCTTAGTAAACTTTTTTCCAAAGCAGAGTTCATTGTACAAATTAAATTCTGGCCCTTGCTTGGTACAAGAAAACTTGTCCATAACATTAACCAGGCAGGTTTTTTACCTACCACTATTTCACAGATGACTAAATTTAAGATACTTAAGTACATGAGTGCCTCTGGACTAAGACAGAATGTAAGCCTCCCTTCACAAACCTATCTGTCCTCTAAATGAAGATGTAAAATAAGTTACGTGGTCATAATTATTGGAGTATCTTCCCATCTTTAGATACAATTTATCTCAAAAATATTTTGACGAGAAAGGCACTGTGTAATACATGGACTACCTGTGCAACTTTATGCCTTTTCTGCTTTGCATAATTAATGCTTTTCATAGGCACAGACAACCTAGGATGTGTGGGGGAGAATGAATTTGTCTTTTTCCTCTTCCAAATGAAGGACTTTTGCCTTCAGGATCTAAGTTAAGTACTTGAGATCACTCAAAAATCAAAAATAACCACTAGCTAAGGAAGCAAGTTTTAGCTACATTTTTAATATATAGTATTTTTTAAGATCACTGCACTAGTAAGGTCTTCAACTGCCATCAGAAATTTCAGGTCTAAATAAGAGTTTCCTGGACAACAGCACTGAAGATGTTGCACCTTTTCTTTATATCCATAAAGGACCACTGGCACCAAATCACCTCTAACAGTTACAGAAATTCTTAAATAAAAGCAATACAGGCAATACATTTCTCAGGAGGAAACAATCAAGTTTTTTGCTATCTGGAAAACTGAACTCCCTCTATCTGCTTCAATGATTTGTCAGTAATTTTTCATCACTATTTTTAAAGGAAACACACACAAATTTGGCAGAATCTTAAAGCTACCTCAAAAATACAAATGTCTGATTAAACTGCCAAAATCACTAATTGTTGAGCTTGCATATACATGCATATATCTGATGGTTATCTAAACTTAGGCACACACTACTTACAAGTGATGACTCAGTCCAATAACCATATATGCTTAAAAGTAACTTGAACATCTACACCTACGCAACAGGAAAACTAGTTGGCATTAGAGGTCTGGTTTTCAAAATGAGTAATTGCAGACCCTTCCGAAACATTTTCGTAGAAGCACAATGCAGCATAGCCAAATGATTTGAAGTGGGATATATGGTTTTAAGTTTATTGTCCAAGATCTTCAATACGGGAAAAAAAAAACAATCACGGAGTTATGAAATTCCCATGTTTAAATTCAGGTGTAAGGAGTTCTACTTCTGTTGAGATACAAATATGTCATCCTGATTGAGTATTAAAGGGCGTGAGCAGGAAGAAGAGAGGAAAGAGAAGGTATACTGGGGCATTCCATGCTGCATGAGAGCTACTGCCACCATACACTGAAAAACCAATCCAGCATCACTCTACACCTGACATTTGCTGTATTAGAAACAATTATTTTTAAAGTACTTACTCCTCTTTTTTTAAACATAATTATCCTTATTTAGCAGGCTAGAAGAAGTTCCAAAGAATAATAAAGAAATATGGTATTGCTAACAAAAATGATCTAATGTTGTTTAATGGTTAAATGTACTTTTGCTCACACAGATATTCAGCTGTTCCATATTTTTCCCCTCAAATTCCCTTTCCAAACCAGAAGCTTACTGACATTTAAAATTCAAATAAGTTGAACGGTATTTATTAAAAGAAACTGTAGTACTATAGTCCAGCCCCCAAATCTTCACAACCACAGAAATGTCTATCATACCCAGTAAGCCTTCTTAGCAGTATCAGACTTGCCAGAAATAACAGCTAGTTTTCTTAGTAGTATCGTGTATGCAATCAAAAAGGTTTTGATACGCACTTTGCTAAAATAAAACCAACACCTTTATCAACAAGATCTTATTCTCTGCCATTTTTTATTTCCTTTAGGAAAGGTAAGCTATACCTACCATAAACTAAACTAACTTCTTCAGGGTTGAGTATCAGGTTTTTTCTCCCCCCAAGTAAAGAGAAAGTTCAACAGTTCAGAGGGTAAGCATTACCGTTCGCATTGAGTTCCTCCAAGGTAAGATGCATTAGGATGACGTTCATTGTCAGCAACAATTTTTCCTTTCAAATCTTGAGTGTCAGTTCTCATATCCCTTCTTCCACTCACCCATTCATAACAATTTGCTTCTTCCAAATTCCTTATGTATACAATTTCACATTCTATTTACAGAAAACTCAAGCTTTATCCATGTTTCCAGTTTTTCTGTACCCATCAGCTATAAAAAATCCCAGCCCTCCCTCATCCTTTCAGCAGTACATACCACTTTTGAATTCCTAAATTTCCTAAAGCAAGCCATCAACTATCTCTTTCTATGCAAACACTGCAACAGAAATCTCACAGTTAATGAGGTTCCAAATACTCCATTAATTGTATACAGAGAAGCCACTTTGCAGAAAAGCACACAAGCCTTCTGTGCACAGGGCATATGAAAGGATACACAAATCAGAAAGGAAAATACCAGCCTAAAATGAATACTACATGAGCCTTCCACGAGCTGTATTCTTGGAAAAACTGTGTTAAAAACATCGTAATAATAGAGCACAGAGTGCACCTATTGATCTTTTTTCATGGAGCTGAGATTCACAGAAAGCAGAGATCAGGATTGGAAAGACAAAGTTGACACCGTGTTAAAAACCAAGAGTAAGTCTCCTTAAAAAAAAAAACATACAAAAAACAAAACAAAAAAAAAAAACACCAAAAGACACAACAAACAAAAAAACAAATCAGTGAGTTTGAGATCAAAGACTTATTAGGAGACCCAAGCATTGTCTTTATGATGTACTGATTTTCCTCCCCATCTGTAAAACTGAATTTCTGCAACTTTTAGAACTCAAGAGCTCTATCAGGTACTTTAAGTTAACACAAAAAGCCCAAGATATAATATATATTAAGATACGATGATTTCAGTCTTCAAATATTCAAACCTATTTTATACATCAAATCAAGAAGGAGAACTGCACAGAACAATCTAGGAATCACTCAGATTTCATCCTGTTTTCCTGTATCTCAAGTTCTTCTGTACAGTGTTAATTTCAACATAGCGGAAACAACTTTTGCTGCATTATTTGGTACATTTAAACATTTTCATTATCTGCATATTTAATAAGGGTGTTTTGCTGACAGCTAGGCAAAAGCAAACCAAATCTGGTATGCCAAACATTCTTATAATTGCTCATTATCCTTAAGCGTCATCTTAATTTAAGATAGGATAGAACGTATTGATTTGTCACTGAGATAATTTATCATCAACACACAAAGACAACACATACTCTTCCTGAAGTCCTACTGCTCTGTATGCAACATGCATTGAGTAATTTACCACCACTTAAAGGGACCACCTCCAATTACGTGTAATACTCAAGTTGCACTGCAAACTGCTCTGGGCAAGATTGCTGGTTTAAGAGAGAGACTTGTCATCCCCATAGCCTTCCTCCCCTGACATAAATGTATTTGGGTGGCCAGAGGCATCACATTAAGTCACGTGGCTGGTATGAAGTCAAAACACCACCAACAATGCACAAGACTGTATTTGGCAAGGATGCTACTGTCAAGCAGAAAATGACAAAACCTGAACCCAAATAATCAAGGTAATATACTGTGTGCCTTATACCACAGTGGAAAGCTGATTGCCAAATAAGAAGTTTCCAGTTCAGCCAACCAAACTGTACATGTTGGTTCAGCAAACTAAATCTAACAGAAAGAACATACAAAATGTCAAATGCTGACAAGATAGCTTGCTTCATTCTGTGATGAAAACTAGCTTGACTAACCACATCTGCTCAATGCTTTTTTATTAACTCAGCCAAGCTATTTAGCCTGTCAGTTGGCTGAAAACCCCTAACTTTCGGATCCAATGGAAAGCAACCCAAAAATGTAAGATATACCATGCTATCCTACTGGCATGCTGCTTTCAGTCCTCTTTCATACAATCCTAAGAATATTTATAAAGCAGACAAGCAGAAAGTTAGAAATGTGATCTAATAAACTTCATTTAAAGATGGGAAATGCCTTTTGTTGGTGGTGGTGATTTTTTAAAGTATAGCAATACACTGTTGATGGTAAAAAATGGATGGAACTGTTAAACAGCAGCCACAAATACAAGTTAGAGAATCGGCACCACCTCACAGGTATTAGCAGTTCACTTTTATCTGCTACTGCAAGAAATGACTGAATGATCTGCATCACTAGTCAGTACATTCTGCTGCAGAGATGTACAGTCAGAAGCAATATTTGGTTGTACAGATCACCCACCAAGAACTGGTAGTTTGAATTCATTCTTTCCTACCTCCAGACTCTATACCACAAGCCCAGCCAATGAAAAACAGCTTCAGGTTTTTCTGAGTATTGGAAAACTTCAGCATCTGTTCATGAGCAAGTAATGACAGACAGATCCCATTAGTTACCAGTGCTGAACAATGTCTTAAGCAAGACAGTTTGTTGATGACCCAGTTAAAAACATCCTGGGGAAATGCTCCATCAGAGTTTTGAGAGGCAGCTCAGGAAAGAAAATGGGTCTTCTTTTCTTTAAAGCCATACATCTGGCTGGTGTATTCCACAACTATTATAATACTGGTAAGAACCCGATGTTCACTAGGTCAGCTTGAGTGTTTTTTCAGATGATACAGCCCAGATACTCCAGCAGCTAAGAAATAGATCAAGCTTATAGAAGTAAATATGTTATTAAAAGTCTTTTACAGCAAAGTACTATCACACCTAAACTCTTCCTTTAAAAACACAATTTCATTCCAGACACCACAATGCTCAACAAAAAGAGTAACAGTACATTCAAAGAAGGAAGAAAAGGTAAGAAGGTAAAGGTAAATCTGTGATCACTTGCCTTTGCTTTCATGACTGAAACAGCATGTGAGCAGGAACACAGCAGTTCAGTGATAAAATGAACAGCATTTATGACAGTAGGAAAGACGTAACAGCAGGGGCAAAATGTGTCTGAAACAGGAAGGTGAACTTCAGCACAAGTCTGCATGGGAGAGAGACAGGGACTTTGCTCCATGCATCAAGCTAACAGAGAAGGACCACAACTCTGACATGAGCCTGAAGTCGCCATGAATGGTAAGTCGCTTGTTTGCTTTCTAAAATAGTGATGGAAGACCTTATCCAAAACCAGACTGAGCCAGTACACCACACCATCACTTCTTTCAGCTCCTTAAAATTCTGCTGAATATGCTGCTGTGGCAAAAATGCCTGGATTTTTAGTGAATATCATCCTATCATGTCTTTGGTCAACTTGAATGAATTAAAGAAACAAATCTTTTCCAATTCATCTCAATGACATTAGTCCTAAGTGAACTAAGAAGAAAATCTTCTAAAGGAAGGGGAGAGGATGGGCAGAATTGACAATTACTGGAAAAGAAAAACAACAAAAAAACCCTATTTCTTTGTGTCATGAAAATACCTAAATCCCTTTAATGCTCCTTCAATATGAAAATACATATATTCCCAGGAAACACTTGATCCCTGGAATACTTCTAACATATATTGGATGTTAGTTACACGTGTATGTATTAGTGTCTTATGGAAAACTGACAGCATTTAGCTGGACTCTGAACTATGATACAAGGTCTTCTATTATATATTCCATAACCCACAGTTAAATAAAGAGTAATTTAACTTCAGAGCCATTGTTTTATTAAAGAACTGTGGGACACGGAATGTATATAATAGAAGACTAAATACACATAGAAATGCCTCTGAATTACAGCTACAGCATTTGTTACTCTCACACACATTGCTATGACAAGACAAAGAGTCTTCTGACAAGCAGTTTAAAAAAGTTAGACAAGCCTATACTTAGCATCAGCAAGAGTGAGAAACAAATAACAGATCATCTTCCAGCATCAGGAACCCCAACATCAGAAAGTCTCTACTTACACAGGGTTAAGTGCTTACTAAAACATTCCCCTTGGAGATAACAAAACCACATGGAATACAATTGCATACCATGAATTAGAGCCCCAAGAGAGAAGTTCTGAAGAATCTTGCTGAGGCTGTTCAAGATGTCGTCACCTGGGCACAGCCAGGCCAAAACCCATACGTCTCTCTGTCCCAGCTGCCTCACTTCACTGCCTAACACCTCAGACAAATGTACTCTCAGCAGTTTCAATTAAATTAAAAAGCCTGATTGTGAACTGGCGAGATCAACTGCCATGTGCACAGTGCAGACAGCAGGGACAAATAGCATTCAAACATCCCTGCTACACTTGCCAGCACTCATCTTTCATACTGTACGACGCAGCAAAAACCCCCCGTGGTTTAGTTGTAAAGCGTGGGGACAGTAGTAAGATGAAATACCACTTCTGTACCGCTGTTTTCACAGGCACAGAAGCACTTCAGTTAAACAGGGCGAGAGCTGCACCCGCTCTACAGGTGGAGGAGCCGGGAGGCACGCAGGCCCCTCTCCTGGCCGCAGATGAGAGGAGGGGGCCGGCTGCTTCCCGGTGAGCTCCG
>NW_009916071.1:0-1010 GCF_000696875.1 Nestor notabilis
CCGGCTGCGCTGCGCCGGGCACCGCAGGGTGCGAGCGCTCTGCGCCCTGTCACCGCTGTGCTCGCAGGCTTGTCCCTGGGCACGCTGGTCAAGCAGAGGGACACAATTGGGCACCTCGCAATTCTTCAGTAGGAGCCGCTAGCTGCGTGGATGATCATATCTGTCTGTCCTGGGGGTTCTTGCTTTTGTTTTTTCTCTTAATGGATTACATATGAGAAATAAAATGGCTTTAATAAAGAAAAGAGGAACTGGGGATGGAAAGAGCTTCTTTGTTCTGTCTTCTCCAGAACGTTACAAGTCTAAGAGCTCAGGACAAGAGCAGCAGAAATACATGCAACATGGTGACTGGTGAGTCCAGATTGTCCACATGCTGCAAGTTGTGTGTATGTTTTCAGTAACCTCAGTCTTAAGTTTTATGAACTAACCGTATGTGCTCATGATCTTCAAAGAGTTTCTCGAACTTATTCCCTGGGAAAAAATGCCATTATCTTGAATGGGGAGGAGTCCCCTCCCTTTATCAGAGAAAGTTTGTTGCCTGGATGTTCTTTGATTTTTAGAATGCAGTATTAAAAACATGCTGCTGAGATCTAGTGATGGGTGTTTGCTGTTTCTAATGCGTGTCTGCAGGATAAATGGAATGCCTAAATCAGTATGTTTTAATAACTAACAGTAAAAGTGGTGGCTGCAGCAATAAGCTGTGTATGTTGCCCTACAAAACCTTGCTGAGTGCACACTTGAGCCTTAAAAGAGGTTTTCTGTCATAAATGCGGGTGGGTTTGATTTTAATAAAGAAAACTTTGGGAGTACAGTGTTAAGCTCCTGGATCTTTATCTAGAGCTGGTACCTCTGCTGCTGCGTGGGCTTTTGTGATGTGCAGCTTTGGGTGGCTTTTAGCTAAATAACCCCAAACAGCCTTCAAGCTGACAGGAGCAACTCTGGGAGAAGCTCACTGCAGCCTGTGCTGTTACCTGCAGTGTGTTTTGCTCCTTTCTGATTGCCAGGGCTGTAGG
>NW_009916071.1:1041-7330 GCF_000696875.1 Nestor notabilis
CAAAGGGAGATCCTGCTGCTGTTGCAGAGCAGGAGCAGATGCCACGTGGGGCAGTGGGGTTCTGACCCCTGCGAGGGTCTGTGAGTGTTGTCGTGGCTCACACGAGCGTCTCGCTGGGTTTAGGCACTGGTGGCTCTCAGTGGAGTAACTTCAAGCAAATGTAAAGGATCCTCCATGCTAGAGGAGAGATTCCTTCTGACAGCTTGTGACAGAGGAAGATTTGCTGGTCAGGGAAGACTGGCATAGTAGGCTCTTGACTTTGATGCTAGAAAGAAGTAATTAAGATGGAGCAGCCGAGCAGGGTCAGGGATTTGTATCTAAGAAACTTAATACTGTTTGTTCGACTTCGTGGGGGTTGGAAGAGGTAGGTGATGCTTTGGTGGTGGACCTCTTCATGATCTTTGGGCCTGCTGCTTGTGCATCTGGATTTCTGGTGGCTTCTGGTCTCTGCTGCACAGGAGCATGATGTGCCTCTGAGCGGCTCTTGGCAGAAGGGTTTCAGTTCCAAAAGCAAAAGTGAAGGTTAATGGGTAGTTGCTGCTGAAAGCGGTGACCCTGCTGACCTCCCCACCCTCACCCTCTCCCTTGACAAGATGAACAGAGGCTATTCCCTGAGTTATTACAGCATAATAAGCACCAATGCAGGAGTTGAGGGAGAAGGCAGGACCTTTGCTGAGAGGTGAGCCCATCCTGTGCAGGAGCAGCTTGCTGTAAGAGAGCAGATCATCTCAAACCCTGTAGTGTTCATACCTGGGCTCCCAGTGTGGTGTCCTTGAGGCTTAGTCTTACCTCTGAATGCTGTGTCTGCTGGTGCACCTTGGGGTGGACGAGCAAAATGATTCTGCTCTTCTGAAAGCCTCACTGTGGTAATGAAGTCAAATGTTTGCAAGTTGCAAGTAGAAAATGGGGACAAGTTAATAGCTTAAAACCTCTTCCAGCTTCAGAGTATGTAACAGAGCATCTTAGATGCAAGATGCATTTGATTGTGGCTGGTGTAGGTCCTGAGTCACTGAGAGTGCATTAACAAAGCTGTTCTCTTCTGGTTTCTCCCTGGACATGCAGTCACTCGGGGGGAAGGTTAATAATGTGTCCTGTAGAAGCGTAGGGTACTTTTGGGGGGCTCCTGGAGGAACAACTAAGTCAGTAGTCTTAGTGGCTCTGTGTGAGCTTCTGTATGCTGATCGTTGAAGAGCTGTTGGATTTACAAGTTGGACACTGTGAGCTGGTGCTTTCTGCTATAAATGTTGATGCATATTTTAAGAGTTTTCTGTAGTAATCTCGTACAGCAACTATTGTCGCTGAATAACTCCACAAGCTACAGATTGAGCATGAGTTGCCTCTTGTGTCCCCCCCTTACCTTTGATATTCATTCTTTCTCCTCTGAGCCTGATCCAGTGCAGTAGCCATGAACCTCTCCATGTAAACAAACCCTGTGTGTGCTGAGGCTGCTGTCACGTAAGGGTGAAGAGCGGTCAGGATTTGCTCTGGCTCCCACTGATCTTGGTGGGAATTGGGGCTGGACTTGTGGAATATGCTTGGGTGCCACTGTGGGTGTGGAACTAGTGTTTTCACACAGGCTGTTGTAGTCTTATGTTCAACCATATATCTGTCATGGTTCCACGTGGTTAAATCATGGTAAAATGATACAAAAGGTTCTGCTTTTGTTCCTATTCTCTTTCTAATTACAAGTATAACGTACATATATGATGTTTGTCCCTTTACTTGTTTTCTACAGCTTAATCTAGTAGTAGTGAATCACCTCTTCTAGTCCTAACCTTGTGTTGGTTCACATCTTTTCACAACTATCTCAGTATCTGGTAGTGTTACAGCTCAAATCTCTTCATCTTTTATCAAGACTAATTAGTGCCTTAGAAACAATCAGTGGTTTTACTCGCTGCAAACCCCATTTGTGGCTTTAAACAAGATAAGTCAATGAGAGAAGAATGCTGTCAGAGTATACCCCAGAGCCTTCTAATGTTCTCAGGTGGAGTCAGCTTTGTTGTGGTGGTGTCTTTTTCTTGCTCTCACTTCCTGATCACCTGATTTCTTTTCCTCACTCTCTTTTGTCTTCAGACATGGCATGTTTCATCTTAACTTCTCACTACGTTAAAAGGACTTCAAAACCTGCTGCTTCTTTTGCCTTTGTCACTTCCAGAGCTCTGTTTCCTCCATGTGTGTAGTTCCCCATTTGAGGAATCTCTTGATTCCAGGACTCTCCTTTTGCTTGCTGTGTTCAGATCAATAAGCTTTCCTAGTCCTAATAGCAATGGGCTGAATGCTGCATCTGTTGCTCTTCTATTGTGCTTCCCATTAGCTGCCTAGAATAGAAGTGCATGGCCTGATAGAACGTACTGCTCGGTTCTCCCACCTCTGTGGCTGCAGAGCAGGGCCACAGCTATTGATTTCTGAGCTTCTCTCACTAATACTGCATGCTGCAAACAGACAAAATGTGAGACTTGAGTTTGTCTGCTGTGGGACTTGCCTGGTGCGGGGGAAGTACAGCACTAGAAGATGTTACGTGGCAGTGAGCTCTTTGAGTAGTACCACAGTTACACCTGGTTATGGTTCAAACTTCCCTGAGCTGCTCAGGGTTAATCTGAGCAATGTGCAGTAGCACAAGATGCCTTGTAAAACTAAAGCATCTGTCTTGGGCATCTGGCTCTGCATGTTTGCCAGTTTTCAAACGGTTACTGGAGTCAGAAGTATCCTTGTATCAAAGGAGAGCTGCTGTTCAGACTTTCACTTTCTCTTTCCTTAAGGAACCCTGAGGACCTTGCAATATGAATAATTCTCTGGAGAACACCATTTCTTTTGAAGAATATATCCGCGTGAAGGCACGAACGATCCCCCAGCACAGGATGAAGGAGTTCCTGGACTCCCTTGCTTCCAAGGGCCCAGAAGCTCTGCAGGAGTTCCAGCAGACAGCCACCACCACCATGGTGTATCAGCAGGGTGGCAACTGCATTTACACGGACAGCACAGAGGTGGCTGGGTCTTTG
This sequence comes from Nestor notabilis, assembly GCF_000696875.1. NCBI lineage: Eukaryota > Metazoa > Chordata > Aves > Psittaciformes > Psittacidae > Nestor > Nestor notabilis. The sequence goes on from NW_009916071.1 coordinate 4,041, forward strand.
CTTGAACTTGCTTGTCCTGTGACAACCAGTGTCCAGCAGCAAACTCAGCCAGAGCAGCAGATACAGGTTCAGCAACCCCAGCAAGTCCAGGTAAGCATCTTAAATCTTATCTAAATGTATGTATGACTAACTTGCTAAGCCTTGGAGTAGTGTTCAGAGCCAGCTACTGCCTAACCTGAAACCACAGGCAAGCACTTGCAAAGCAAGGCCCATTAACTTTATATAGAACAGCACTATTTCCCTTTCATTTAAGGAATCTGGTAGTAAATGTCTCTCTTGCCTGTGCCTCCATTGAGCCCTGTTGCAGGAGGAGCAGCACACATAGCAATGTGGTGGTGTAACCTGATGGAGACATGGTTGACAGTTCTGGCATGAACACAGCTCCCCAATGTCTTGTGTGCTGTGTGAAGCTGCTATAAATACCACCTCCCTCTGCTGGTGTTCCTCTGGTTACTCAGGGTGGCTGTGGGCTCTCAGTCCTTTCTTTAATGGAATCAGTGATCTTTAGCTGGTTTTTCTTGAATATTAAAACTTGCAGTTTCTGAACTGGGCTGTAAGAGAGGGGAGATGGAGGGGAGTGAAGCGATGGTATGAACCAGGGGAAGATCTCTCTCAGGCAAGGAGCTTTTAAAAGATGCATGTGTGTCAAGGTACATGATCCTTTTGCACAGGGAAAGGAGGCTTCTCCATTGTTTGTTTTATTTAATGTGTATTACAGTAATTTTTATTAAGTATTAAATAAGCAAATCCAGCACCAGAGGTGGAAACAAACTCAACCCCGAACATATAACTTTGGTCCTCAAACACAGTTTGTAACTTGAAGCGTTCAGAGGTGGCAGGGCATTTACTAAGGGTTTCTTATGTCTCCAAACAACTGAAATCAGACAGCTTTGATTCTGCTCCACTTCAGATAGAAATCTTTCTGCTTTCTGTAACATGAATGTAAAGTTGTGAGCTCTCTTTTTTTGCAACAAATGAGGGTATGGAGCCACAAATGAGTAGAGATAAGGTACTGTGGATGTGCTGCAGTTCAGCAGACCTATGCTAGCAGCTGGCTTGTGTGCTTTTATCCTACAGCAAAGACAAACTTATGTCTTTCACTGGGCAGCTCATCTCCAATTACTCTCTCTATTGAGTAAATGAATGCTTAACAGGGACTTCTGTAACCTGTTGCCCTACAGTAACATGTGTTGCAAGGCTTTTGAAGGATAAAAGCCTCTACAGTCTCACAGACAGGGCTTGGATCTCTGTGTGGGTCTGTTCAGACTGATCAGGGGTGGGTTTGGTTCTGCCATGTAGCACGTTTTGGGGAAGAGGCTTCATTTTCTAGTAGAAGAACTAAAAGAGTTGACTTTTGGGTGCCTCAGCCTTGAAGATGTGGAGGATCCCCAAACCAGTTGTTGAAGTCAGAAGGAATCTATTGTCCCTTCCCCTGCTGCTGCCTCCTTTCAAAACTACTCAAGGTTCAGGCTTGACCCTTGCAGGTCTTGTAGTAACAGAGACAGGGAGGGAGGTCACATATCAAATGCTCCAGAGAAAAACAATCTCCTGACCTCCTTGAAAATAACTGTGGAGTTGCTGCCAGGGACCTGTTCCTGGTTCCAAACTGAATGGCCTCACCCTGCATGTGAAAAATACCTGGTAGAAGTCAGGATTTCAGCCACATTCCTGAAGAACCTTCTCTGTTCTCCCCACCTTGTTTTTGATGTGAGTCTGCTTTAAATTACCTGTGTTCTCATCTGTCAGCACAGCTCAGAGTTAGTGTTTGTGTTGCTTTCCTTGCTGCTCACTTGGGGACGTTATAGCCCCCCCCAGAACACTGAGGTGGCAGAGCTGGTACGAGATACTGCTGCAGCTTTAGTGTGCAGCTGAATTTACATGGTTTTGAGCAGCTAACTCAGACATAAAGGTTTTTGATAAGGATGGGGTGGAGAGAAATGTCTTTCCCCCTTTGCACAGATGTTTTTCTGTCTTTCAGGATCTCTTGCTGAGATGTGATTTATGTTAAAGTCATGATTTAGTGCTCACCTGTCTCGAGTGTCACTGTGGCAGCAGTAGCAGAGCTGAGTTTTGTGGTGACTCTGGGGGTGACAGTGTCCCATTAGAAGCAGGGCACCTGATCCAGCTGCTTCCCTTTGATGAAATACGACTTGTGTTTTATTGTGAGCAATTTTGGTCATCCACTGAAGCCAAATTTATGTCATTCCCAGTACTTGACTTGATAATCTCTTTAATTCTTGCTAATCCAATTGCAAATGAGTGGAAGACCCTTTGAATGACTCTTTATATCTGGCAGTGTGACAGTGGGGCTGAAGGTGACTAATAATATGACCAGGCAGGTGACCTCACGGGTGAAGTGCTGATGACAACTGTACCATCATAAAGATAGGCAGTGCTCAAGTTTCATGCTAGATGTTACTTGCTGTGAACAACCAAAGACACTGTGTGACTGTTGACTGCTTTTATTTATCCTGGCAAAACATATTTCCTGTTGGAAGAAGTTGCCACCTTAGGGTTTTCCTGCTTAAAAGGTTCAACAAACTGTTGCTAAATGTTTATTTTAAAGGCTGAGTGGATGCAACTGTTGGGTTATAGACTTACACAGTGCTGCAGTGCAAGTGTCTTGGAGCTCCTTCCATGCCCAATATTGCAATGGTGCTGTTTGAAGGAGTTCAGTATGTCAAGCTGTCATTCCCTGTGCTGCATCAGGGGGTGGCTGGCAAGGGCTGTGTTTTGCTCCAGTCAAGTAAGAGTTTTGTTAGCTCTGCCTTTTGGTGGGAATGTTGTTGATTGGGCTTGTGCGTTGAGGCCATCGAATTGATGGTGCCAGTGAGAAGAGGTGTTAGTACTGACTTGCTTACTGAATGCAGTAGTCCTGCAGAGGTCAGTGAACCTCTTGTGCCTCTTCTGCAAGAAAACAACTGAAAGAGTAACAGAGGAAACTGAAAACTGAAAGAGTATCAGAGAACAGAAAGTCCTTAGGACACCTCCAGTGCATGTGGGAAGAGCCTCAGTTTCAGTTGTTTCTTAAGGCAAGAGTCTGGTGGTAGGTGGCTGGAGCTTGTCAGACAGGGCTTGAGGAGAAGACAGTAAAGGTGAACAAGATCACAGAACTGTGTAGGGGATGGTTAAATGCTGGTGTAAAATGCCTTGCAGTTAAGGCTTAGACCTTTAATCGCTTAGTTCCTTGTGTTTTTACTGTTGGGCTGCTTCAGTCCTCTCCCAGCCTATTCTGTGGCTTCAGACCATTGTTAATGACATAAAGTAGGGGAAGAAGCACCTACATAGGT
>NW_009916071.1:7361-9344 GCF_000696875.1 Nestor notabilis
AGCTCAGGAGAAAATCTTATCTCTGGCTCTGCACAGAATACATCTTCGCTTTGCTTCTGATGGGTGCTCTTCCCCTGCCTCAGTGCTGGTTTTGAAGTTTAGCCTGGAGATAGAGCTCCTATTTGCTTACCTTTGCAAAGCATCCAATATGGTATTAGAGTAGCAGGTAGGATTAATCAGCATTTGCTAAGGCTGAGCATGCCACTTCAAAGAGTGGTTATAGTCAAGAGTGGTGTTTTCAAGGTAGCACCTTCTGGTCTGTGGAAGCAGGTTCCTCTTTGAGAAGCAAGCTGGTTTGTTTTCCCTGCCTCACGTGGTTTAACTGCCTTAAACCTAAATCCTGCCCCAGTGTAAAGCTTGACAACATAATCTTGATATTGTAACTGTTCAAATGCATGCAAGGCCTAATTTGGCCTGTGGAATTTTCTCTTTGATGTTGATGAATGAGCAGAGGAAAAACCTGGAGTGAGAATCTGTCTGGCAGTTGTTCTGAAAAGCTGACTTGTACACTCCCCATCGGCCTTGTTTACTTAGATAGCAAAGGACTTCCTGTAAAGCAGTTGAATAACAAGTTCCAACATTTCCTGCTACTTCAGTGATCAGTCTTTTCACCTCTTCTGTACTCGGATCTGGTTTGTACTTGTATGTGTGCTTTCTGGCATAACATTAGGAGGAACTCCTTATTACTGTGTTAGCTTTTATGCTGGAGTTGCTCTAGCTTGTTGTTGAGGGCAAGTGTATGTTAAGTCTTCTTTCCTTAAATTGGGCTAAAAATAATCAGGAGATTGCTCTTTTCCTGCACTCGCTTTTTGTCCAAGTGTTTGGTTGCTGTCAGGTTGCTCAGGTGTGGAAGTTTGAGGTTACTTTTTAGGGGGGATTGGATTTGCCACCTGTCCCCCCCTTATATCTTGTAGGTTTGGAACCTGTTTGGGGTTCCCTTTAGATGACACTAAGCCATAAGATGCAGTCTTGTGTCTGGGTGTTTGCCTGGCTTGGCAGTGGGCAAGAGCAGGCTTAAGTTTGAAATAGTTTCCTGGAATAAGGTGTAGTGCGGACACCTTGGCAGGTCAGTCTTGCTCTAAAGGTCTGCTCTTGGTCTATCCTGCTACTTCTAGTAGCATCAATGCTACTAGAATGTAGCTTCAGAACCCAAGACATGTTTGTGAAAAGAGGCATTTAAGAGCCTGTCGGCGGCTCTGGGACAAGGTAGATCTCAAACAATCCATGCAGGCAGGAGCTGGAGAGTGTGTGCTCATTTGGAGTTAGGGTTTGGGAAATGGTAGGTAATGCAGTCAGTCCACAGCTGAGATTTTCTTTGCTTGGGAATTCTTTCACCTTGTTTCAGAAGTGCAGTTCTGCAGTCTCATTCCTTTTGGGCAGAGAATCCACACAGGGCAGATGTATTCTGACTCCTACTTGAGAGTTTGTCAGAGTCACTGTCAACCATGAGGAAACAAAGCTTTTGGAAGCCAGGCTTTGGCTGTTCTCATGCTCATGGAGTACCTTTCTTTTTGCATGTGCTCAGTTCTAGACACAAAGATGGTTTTGAGCTCAATGTGACAGAAGATTTCTGTTAAGGGGATCTTAAAAGTGTAGTTCTGCCCTCCTGTTGTGGTGCAGGTCTGGCTTCCAACGCTTCTGATTCTCCAGTCAGCTGGTACTTGGTCCGACTTGTACCTGGTTTATGGTAAAAAGATGTTTCTCTGTGTGAAGTTACCATGCTGGGAAGTGGTTCTTCTTGTGCTGTTAGAGCCAAACTTCTGGCAATAAGCAGTTTTTCAGTACTGGTAACTTGTCAAGTTCCTTTCTTGCACCAGTATAACGCAGGAATTTCCAGCATAACATGTTCTAGCTTTAATCTTCAGCATAAGATGAAGATTTAAAGTTCTTCCTGCTGGTTTTCGCCTGTAAATTTAAAGCGTTCTTCTTTGTACAGAGTCTGCTGTTCAGTGTTTCTTTGTCCTTTCCCCCCCCCCCCCCGCA
>NW_009916071.1:9375-26994 GCF_000696875.1 Nestor notabilis
CCTGAGATAACAAGATAACATGAGGTCCATGTAAGAAGCTCTGGGTTGAACTCTGTAAATCAGAAACGATTGTAGCACTCCTGGGTACAACCTACTTGAAAATAGGGAGGGATCTGCTGCAAGACGTGGTTGTTAAAAATGGATGTGTAATTCACAAGGGATGGGTCGTGCGTGGTAGGTAGAGCTCCAGTGTTCTTTTAAATAGGAGCAGTTTCTAGTCAGAAGCATGACACCTGAAGTATGCAGCACAGAGAGCTTCCAGGCGTGCTGGAGTCTGACTTCTTCCCCCTTTTTGAGTCCAGACTCATTCTTTGGGTGTTAACAATAGCACTTTTAAGGAGTTTTCAGTCAACCTGTGCAGATTCTGAAAACACACTGCAGAAGTACAGGCTAAATGACATGTTTGCCCTTTTTTGTGACACGATTTTGAATTCTGGCAGATAAAGCAAATGTTTCTTGGATGAAACTGAAAATACATCAGTGCAATAATGCATTTTAGTTTGGCCAGTGTTGGGTCTTTGCTTTGCAGGTCATCCTTTGAACAAGGACTTTAAGAATCACTAATGCAGTCCTTAGTATTAATTTAAGTCAGATATTTTGGAGAATGTTTGCCTTAGAGATGTAATTGCAACTGTCTTCCCCTGAACTCTTCACTGGGGTCTGTGCTTGGGCCTGTTTGCCCAAGGCAGTGCTCATGCTGGACTGCAGTATGATAAGAGTATTAAATAGAACTGAAGCAGCATCCCATAGGTGAGTTCATCTTTTTCAGTTAACTGCCTGATCAGATCACTCACTGATGCAGCCCTTAAAGCTGTCAGGCTGACACAAGCTCGTCTGTTTCTTGTTACCTTGCAGGGAATTCCTATAGCAAGTCCGCGTCATCTGGATTGTGGTATGCTGCATATAGCTTCCAGCAGGAACCTGTAAAATTCCCTATTCTTCCTGGAAATAAAATTAGTTCTTAACAGGAGGTGACTTATAAAACTGGTCTGCAAGTGGTGCATTTTGCTACACCACTTTTTTTCCTCTTAATGGGCTGCAAATGAATCCTTAATGTTTCTTAAGGTGATGTTGGGAGGTGAGATTTCATGTGTCTGTGCAGTGCAGACCTGCGTGGGGATTGTTCCTGGCATTGTCAGGCTGGCTACTGTGGTGTCTGTGCAAATGCTGTGTTAACTTCCCTCACTCCAGAAAGTGAGGTAGAAAAGGGTGAGAGAACATGAGTAGGAAGGCATGGTTTTGGAACTAGATAGATCTGTTTTGGCTTCAAACTTCATATGGCTCTCATAGGTGCCACTAATAAAGTGCTACATCTCCCTGCTGAGTTTGAAAGGAGAGGCTGAATAATTAATTCCCTCCCTTAAGGTAGAGTGTTAAGGAAACCTGGAGAAACACATGATTATGGGAACCTGGGATATTGCTTCTAGGATGAGGGAAATGCAACAAAGGGACTCTGTAAATGAGGGGAACAGAGTGGGGAAGTGTGTGGATGAGGAGAGCAGACCTGACTTGGTGCCCTAGCAGTGAAGATGCCACTTGGGCTGGGTTCAAGGCCTGGGATGTGAAGTTGTTGGGGACTCCCTCTGACTCCTAGCTTTAGGGCTGCTCCTGGGCTGCTGCTAGATGGTGTGACAGACCGTGGACAAATGAGCCTTGATGCAAGAGGGTGTGATTTATTTTTTAGTTTTTCCCTAGAATAAAAAGAACTGTGTTTGGCTCCAAGTCTTAAGATAATTTATCCATGTTATTCAGCATTGTGTGTTTGAGCTAGAAAATACAACTGAGTAATTTGGACAATAAAGGGAATAAGTGAATACTGAAAATCGAATTGGTTTTAATTATCATTGCCAAAGAAATACTTGTGACACTTAAAACCCAAATGCTGCAGCACTGCTCCTCAGTTTACGACTCAGGTTGAGCTCGCAACTTCCCATGTTGACACCCGCTTGGGTAGCATTACTATTGGAGATTGCTTCCAAAATGATATTTCTGTGCTTTATCTGGAAAGGGCCAAGTGCTGGTTTCAACTTACCCATATTTCTTGCTGCCTGTCACTGGCAAGTGCTCCGACTGGGGCTGAAGGCAGTAAAACCATCTTTAGAGCACAGTAAGGATGAGGCAAGCTCCTGCATTTTGTAGCGAGATAAACTTATAACGTGCATGACCTTAGCGTCTTGCTATTGCAGAGCCTATGCTGAAATAACATTTTAGCAATGCAAATAGTGCTGAAGACTCGTTTGGCTCCCAAGGATGCAATCTGTTGGCTTGAGCCCACAGAGCTTTGAGGATGGCGATGCAGCTCACGCGCTTTTCTGTCTGTGCTGAGAAGGGTGGTCATGTGCAGCGCTGAGCAAACACGTCATCTGCCATGTCTCTGTTAGCAACCAGGCAATGCCAGAGCAACTTGATTCTATTTTCCTGAGGTCTTTACTGAGGTATTCATATATGGAATCATAAAACTGAGCATAAAAGACCTGGAGCGTAGACCTCCAGTGATGGATCATCTCTGTTGGTGGCCCCGCTGTTGAATCACTGATGTCTGACTGCTGAATTGGTGTCGTTGCAGGTTCAGGTCCAGGTCCAGCAGTCACCGCAGCAGGTCTCCGCCCAGCAGCTCTCTCCACAGCTCACTGTCCATCAGGCTTCGGAGCAGCCAATACCGGTCCAAGTGCAGATCCAAGGCCAGGCGCAGCAGCAGGCATCCCAGACAATACAGAGTCAGTCTCTTCAGAGCCCCAGCCCATCTCAGCTGCAGGCAGCTCAAATCCAAGTGCAGCATGTGCAGACTGCCCAGCAGATCCAGGCTGCGGAGATACAGGAGGAACACATACAACACCAGCAGATCCAGGCCCAGCTTGTGGCAGGACAGGCCATTACTGGTGGCCAGCAGATACAGATCCAAACAGTTGGGGCACTGTCACCTCCACCTTCTCAGCAGGGCTCTCCACGAGAGGGAGAGCGGCGGATCAGCACTGCCAGTGTCCTTCAGCCCGTGAAGAAGCGTAAGGTGGATATGCCTATCACTGTATCGTATGCTATTTCAGGGCAGCCAGTTGCCACCGTGTTGGCCATTCCTCAGGGCCAGCAGCAAAGTTACGTCTCTTTAAGGCCAGACTTGTTAACAGTGGACAGTGCCCACCTGTACAGTGCCACTGGGACCATTACTAGCCCCACTGGAGAGACTTGGACCATCCCTGTTTACTCTGCTCAGCCACGTGGTGACCTTCAGCAGCAAAACATAACCCACATTGCCATCCCTCAGGAGGCCTACAACGCCGTCCACGTCAGCGGCTCGCCAACGACACTGGCTACCGTGAAGCTGGAAGATGACAAGGACAAGATGGTGGGAAGTACTTCAGTAGTGAAGAACTCTCACGAGGAGGTGGTGCAGACTCTTGCTAATTCGCTCTTTCCAGCACAGTTTATGAATGGCAACATCCACATTCCAGTGGCAGTGCAGGCTGTGGCAGGGACGTACCAGAACACAGCGCAGACAGTGCACATATGGGACCCGCAGCAGCAACAGCAGCAGCCCACACCCCAGGAGCAGGGGCAGCAGCAGCAGCAGCTACAAGACACTTGCTCGGTAAGTTATAACTGCTTCTCACTCTGTCTGCGGTTAACAACTTGGAAATGTTGAGGAGAGGGAGGATGGCAGCAGACAGCTGATAGGGAAGCAGAGATGTATCCGTCCCAGTAACCTGTTGTAGGGCATTTGACTCCTGATAGGTGTCAGACTGTGATGTGTTGGTATGTAATTATAGGATTCAAACCTTCCTCAAAGTGCATCCTTGCTCTTCGTGGTGTAAAGTAATAGATATGTGCTCCTTGCTGGCTGCTTCATAGCAGGTATTCCGAGGTCTGCAGTCTCTGCTGAGCTGTTGTGGGGGTTGCAGTGGCCAGGCAGGGGTGGTTGCAGTGGAGCAAGGAGTGCAAATACATTACTCACCTCCTTATCAGTTACTCTGTGTTATGCAGCACGTGGGTTCACAGCAGATCCTGTGCCAGGGTGAAGTGTTGAAGTCTCCCTAGTTGGGAGCCCACCTCACGGATCAGGTGCATCTGTAACACCCTGTCCCGCTTCTGGGAAATGCCTGGTGTGCAAGAGAGCAGTAAGGAGCAGTGGCAAGTGAGCCTCTCCTCATGGTGCTTGGCAAACACAGCAGCCAGATTTGTTGCTGATTTTTTTTTTTTTAATAGGCTTTGTTGCTAACTTTAAGCTATAGATTATTTTGAATTGGCTTTTAAAACTTGAATAACTGGGGCTATTAATGGACTTCTGTATGTGCAAATGGATGTCATTGATCTTTTATTACCAGAAAGTGAAAAGTGATTGATCTGTCAGAGCCTGTTTTTGCTGAATGGAATGAGGGCAAAAATACCCAAGTCCGCTAGCATAAGCATTACAAATTCCTTCTGGTTTATAAATAACACTGTTGGCTTTATAAAGCTGTATATGCCCTCTGCTTCATCAGTAAGTCCTGACACAAGGAGGATTACCTACTGTACTTGTATCTGCTTGTTTCTGAGTTGGTGGGCTGTAGCCCACCAAGATCTGCACTGAGAAGGTTCCCTACATCTGTAGATAACTTTCAGGTCCTGGATGCTCTCTTCTATAAAGCTGTACTTCAAGCTGCAGTTTATGGGTCTTGTAATGCATGGGGGTTGGTTTGGTTGGGGTTTTCTTGTTTTGTCATGTTCAGATAATCTTCTGTAGCTCATTGGTACTTCAGAGATCACTTCATCACTTTTAGTTGCTTGAACAAACTAAGTTAATAAAGCTTTTTGGCTTTTGCTAAACAGGAATTTTAGGCTTATTCTAGGGTCTTCTAAGAGTATGGGCCACATTCTTGGGATCCTTCCTGAGGTATTAGCCCTATAATTTCTTTAATGGCTAATTGCAAATCGTCTTCTAACACTGCATATTGTGTGTTAAGTTGCAGCTATTTTGCTCTAATTGTGAAAAACTGTTAAGAAACAACTGCCAGCTCAGAGAATTAAGTGCAGCCTGTGTGCCTGCCTCACACTGCACAGGGTGTCTGTAGGTCAGGGCAGAAGATCATCCCTTAGGCTGGGGTGGTGGAGGTGAGGTGGTTGGCTCTGGGAAGCTTCCTGCCCTCTGGAGTGCAATTGGGCAGCGCTCTGGAGGACACGGAGTCTCTGTCCTCGCTTCTGCAGAGCCAGAGTGTCAGTTCACCCTTGGACTCCTGTCCTCTTCAAGGCAGAGGCTTGCTTGATGACTTCAACGTTGTCAGTATCTGCCTTGATAAAAGCTGGGCCCTTTCAGTCACAGCCTTCCTGTGCTGCTGGTTCTGAGAAGCAGAGAGCTGTTAAGAGCTAATGGAAAAGAACAACTGACCAGAGGCAGTCAGAGGGCTCCAGTCTGAGCTGGAGCTTTGTTTCTGCAGCTGAATTCTGTTACACTAAGTAAGGTAGAGGCATTACTACAGTCTCTAGGCTGTTTTCATTATGGTCTCTAGTACTGTCAGAGCAACTCGCACTGATGATTGACACTTGGCAGTATCAAAGGAAAAGCTGCTTCATTATAGCAAAGCTTTTTGGGGTGGCTCTTAAGGAGGAGAAGGTGGAACTGTTCTGATGTGAGAACTGCCGTCCCTAACATGCAGAGTGCCAGTGAGAATTTGACTAAGGGCTGTAAAGCTTCAGGTTAACCTTTGTAACTGAGGTAGCTGTGAGACTGTGGCATGGGCTGGAGAAGCTGCAGTGAAGAATGCAGGGTGAGTGCAGCTGGAGGGCTCACTGCTTCTTCTACGTAGGTGTCATCATCACCCATATGGCTTTATGGCTGTAAAATAAGTTCCAGTTTGAGGTGGTAATTCCAGATGTAAGGTGCTGCTGCGAAGTAAACTTCCAAAGGGGACGGAGACCCTTTAGGTCTGTAGTAGGTCATAGAGTAGCTCTTCACAGAATAGTAGTGAGCTCTCATGAGCAGTATTGGGTAGTTGGAGAGCATTGCAGTGCAGCTGAAGGGATGTTTGATGCTGGTGTTCTAGTTTGTTATTAATTAATTTCTACGAGGTATAAAGTAATCTTATCAGTTCTTGATGATAACAACAGAGTGTTATGTACTGAGGAATGAAGAGAGGTGGGAGGGATGCTACTACCAGTGTACAATGTGCCATTGTACCCAGCACCTTGTCAGGGCACTGCAGGCTTAGAGCAGCCGTGGTTGGCAGAGCGGATGGCACCTCGCTGAGCCTCCCTGCCAGGGGCTGGGGGTCTCTCTAGGTGCTGTGTCTGTGAGGGGCCTGGGGCTGCTCTTGGTTGAGTGAGATGATGGACTTCAGTGGTGGGTCAGTGACAAGTTAGCTGAAGCCAAGAAAAATGCTTTGAAGCAAATTTGGCTTCAGAATCAATAGTGATCTGATTCAGTGTTTGAGGGGAGACCACAAGTCTGTTGTTGAGAGGACTTCAGCTCTATAAAGATCCTTGCCTTTGAATGTACTGGCTCCCTACTTAGTGGTATTGTGGCTGTTAGGTCTCCTGTGATGTTCTGCAGGACTTCTAAACACATCAGACTGCAAGTGGTGTGGATTTGGTAAATCCCTTCAAACTAAAAGAGTTCTTGGAGAGGTGAATACTCTTTTGTGAGCAGCAATTCAGGTTAGACAGCAAAAGTTATGCTCCTTGGATTAGAGGAGTGTTGCAAAAGGCTGATATCCTGGGCCCAGAGGAATTGCAGCATTACTTGGGGTTTGTGGAACTGCTGCATATCAAAGTGTCTCTATAAACTGAACTGTTTTCTTTCACAGGCTCAAACTGTTCAGGTTGCTGAAGTTGAACCACAACCACAGCCACAGACTTCACCTGAACTTCTACTTCCAAACTCTCTGAAGCCAGAAGAAGGGCTTGAAGTCTGGAAAAGCTGGGCACAGACCAAGAATGCAGAGCTGGAAAAAGAAGCCCAAAATAGGCTAGCACCTATTGGAAGTATGTGTCATGACAACATGGCCTGTCTTTCAAGTGGGATTAGGAGTGACTAAAATGTTGGCTGTTTACTGCCTCAGAAAGCTCCTTTGTTTTTAAGTGCAGGCTTTGATTTACTCTGCAGCACCACTCCACTGCCACAGGACATGCTCCAAGGGAGGTGCAGAGCCAGCGCCAGCACCCAGGCTGGTAGCAGTAGCAGAGGGTGCTGTGACTGTGGTATGTGGAGGAAGAACATGGCTGTGAGTGGCAGCCAGGCTGGTAGAGCAGTCACAGAGCTGATGTTTCCCTGTTGCTGCAGGGCAGCATTTCATTGTGGACATGGTGAAAGAAGGTAATAGTCATGCAGTTGGCAGGGCAGAGAGTCTTCCTGTTGGATTCTTGCCTGGTTTATCTTTTAGTAGATCTGACAGCCTACAATCCTGATTTGCTTTAGTTTTCTTTATACAGGGAGAAGGAGGTAGTACTGGGCCTGCTACACAGAATGGCAAAGCCAGAGAGGTGGGAAATCACTCCTGAAAGGTTGGGGAAGTGGCTTTATGGCTTAACTAACATGGCTTTGGTTTGGTTTTCCAGGGCGCCAGCTGCTGAGGTTCCAGGAGGATCTCATCTCCTCAGCTGTGGCTGAGCTCAATTATGGGCTATGCTTAATGACACGAGAAGCTCGAAATGGTGATGGTGAACCCTATGATCCAGATGTGCTCTACTACATCTTCCTGTGCATTCAGAAGGTAGGGGGAGGACTGCTCTGTGCACCAGAGCTGTGCGTCTTGTCAGCATGTAAAGGGAGGGTTCTCTGATAAAGACAGGGAGGTTGTGGCTTCCATGAAGCTTCACAACAGTTTTGCAAGACAGAGTCTCTTTGCTTAAAACCAGACAAGACCCCATCTAGACGAAATGTGATCAGTGCACAGCAATGCCCTCCCTTCATGAGTTAAATTTGTGAAGCATTATTAATAACCGAGTTCAGGATCGTGGTGAGAATAATGAATTTTAGGGTTTTAGGCAGGGGAGGAGGGTTGGATGATGCTTGAGGCAGTTGTCAATGTCAGAACTTGATCTCGTTGAAGCTTTAACAAGCAAGAACTTAGCTTTGTGGGATGTGGGAAGTCTAAGCTGGTAATATTAGTGTGCTTTCTGAGGAGCTGCAGGGTGGAGCTAAACTCTGAGAGGAGAATTGAGTGTCTCCCTCCTTAACCTGCAACAGTAGCATCCAAAGGACAGTCATGTGAAATAACCTGAAGTGAAAGGTGAAATCTCAGCAGCTTCACTTTCTAAGATGGGTTTTTCCTTTCCCTCCTAGCATTGTCATGGCAGAAGCTGAGATTACCTGCCCTGCACCGGCCTTGGTGCAAGGGTCCTCCCTCTAAGTAGAATGTCTTCAGTGCTAGGCTGTAAAATGCTTGACTAACCAGTACTGGGCTCTTAGGCTAAGGTCTGGTGTGAGGAAGGTGCTTCCTCTGACGCTGCTGCACTGTGTTGTGGATCTTTCAGTATCTCTTTGAAAATGGCCGAGTAGATGACATCTTCTCAGATCTCTACTACATTCGGTTCACTGAATGGCTGCATGAAGTTCTGAAGGACGTCCAGCCCCGTGTTTCCCCTCTTGGTAAGAACTTTTGTTTAAGAACTTTAAACCTTTCTGGAGCTTGGGATGATTAGACTGAACTGCAGCAGAGTGTAGTTTGAATAGAAACTCTTTGGAAGTGCTACAGGTCTCTGGGACAGCTCCTGCTTGTCAGGGAGAAAAATCCTGTGTCTGCAGTGACTGCTGGGTTACTGCACGAGGCAGGCTCTAGCCCTGTTAAGGGCTATTTGTCTGTCACTTCTCACCCAGCAGAAGGCAGGTTGTTGGGACTTTGTAGTGTCATGAGCTTGACTTACTTGGAAGCCAGCTGATCCTTGATCCTAACCAAGCTTCCTCATCTGGAGTACTAATACATCTTGCCTCTACTATGTATTGTTACTTTGGGAGCTAAGAACAACGCTGTCACGTTGCCTTGTAGCCAGATACTGTCTGCAGGGCCAACTAAGTGTCAAAGGAAAAACCAGTGTGTGTGATCAGAGCCTTGATGCTGCACTGAAATGCAGCACAGCCCTGGGCTGAGAAGATGATGGCAGCAGGGGTGAGAGGAGCACTTCCAGAAGAGACAGATTCTGACGGAATTATGTATGAGAACTAGATTAAGAAGTGCATTTTCAGGGCAGGAAACCTGGCTGCTCCTGCCTTCATTCCCTTTGATCTGATGGGACTTCAGTGAAGAAGCTGCTGCTTGTGTTGAGCGCAGGAGCTGATGTTACAGGCTCGATGGCTCAGTAGCACTGAGAGTTTGGGAATCCTTTTGTTTTCACTCTGGCTCTTTGATCTGTGTTTTGTCATTCCCAAGCCCCGGAGTTCATAGTGCTGTCTGTTTCTCTGTTTATCTGTGTATTTGGAGTATAGTATTTCTCTTTTACACAAAGGATAAAAAAAAATCTGAGAATCAAAGGATTACTCATGTGTCCAAATACATCACTTGGCACTGTGTGCTGACTAAAGCTGTGTGCAGGGCCAAGAGCTGATTTGTTACACTGGCCTGCCTGCTCTCACATATTATTGGATTAGGAGCATCTGCATTGGAGTCGAGCCATTAATTAAAAGCTGTTTAAGTGCATGTTTATTCCTCTCTGGGCTGGTATGCATGGGCGTGCTGCAGAAGCATACCCTCCACAGCTAGAGGTTGAGGTATGTATTGAAGTGGTTCCTAACCATACCTCCTGTTGGAAGTTATTTGCACAGTAGTGACCCTTGACACCAGTGAGGATCTCTTCCTCCTCCTCCTCCTCCAGATTTAAATATTCTCCAGTAGTTACAGACTATAAATTACTGCTGTGATAGTTTCCTGGCATGATACTGACTTCTGCTTATTGCAGGTTATGTCCTCTCCAGTCATGTAACAGAAGAGATGCTGTGGGAGTGTAAGCAGCTGGGAGCTCACTCCCCGTCCACCTTGCTCACTACACTGATGTTTTTTAATACAAAGTAAGTACTCAGGTCTTTGAGGATCTTGGGGAATAAAAGAACTTCAGATGCTCCATCCTTCAGGGTTGGCAGGAAACTGCTGCACTGGATTAGGGCAGAATCATGGATTCTGAGTGGCTGCACACAGAGCCCTCCTGCAGCCTCATAGGTAAAGAAGATGTGGAGCAACAAGGAAAGGAGCTGCAGAGGGGAAACTGAACTTGTGCTGTTGCTTTGCTGCTGGAACAGTCTTTAACTGGGTGTTGGTTTGAGCTTCAGCTGAGCAAAGATGACTACTTTGCTGTTGTCCTGTATCCTTTACTTGCTCCTGAATGTCCTGTGTTCTCCTTGCCGCTCAGATACTTCCTGTTGAAAACAGTAGACCAGCACATGAAGCTGGCCTTCTCCAAGGTGTTGAGGCAGACCAAGAAGAACCCTTCTAATCCCAAGGATAAAAGCACGAGTATCCGCTATCTGAAGGCTCCTGGCGTACACCAGACAGGACAGAAAGGTAGTGTCTGCAGGTGTTTTGGGTGGACTGTTTACTTACTGGGCTTGAAGGAAGTGGATGAACCATGAGAACCCAAGGCTCTGCCAGTTACTCTCAGCCCACATGTGGTCTGTGTGAGAGAGTGCAGTACCTTCTAATAATGAGCCTGGGGACATAACCTTACTCTGGGGTATATACAAGACTCATCAAGAGCTAAGGATAACTTTGTTACTTTTATTTTTTATGGATAAAGGGTCTATTGGGTGTAAGTGCTTATGAACAGAGGGAGAAACTTCTTTGGGAGGGCTTCTCTTACCTTGACTCATGTGAACCCGTATAGAATCCGTATGTAAGTACAATCTGTCCTCTTCAAAACACCGACTTGGGGTTTAGCTGAGGCATTGCAGTCTCAGCAGTGAGATTTCTCTCATTTTGGGCTGTGCAGAGGAGAAATGGAAAGGACGTGGATGGGTTGTGATCTTCAGTAGCATCGGCATAAAGCAAGCTTTCCATGTAGTGCTTTGAGCATTTAGAACCAGGTGCCCCTGCCCTGGCACGGCTGTCTGTCTCTTGTATGGTGACATGGTGCTGCTTGGCACTGCTCAGTGTGTTGTACTTACACAGTGTCTGACACACTTCTGGGGGGGCTGGGTTGTAGTTACAGATGACATGTATGCAGAGCAGACTGAGAATCCAGAGAACCCCCTGAGGTGCCCCATAAAGCTGTATGACTTCTACCTCTTCAAATGGTGAGAGCTCTTGTTCATGTCTATCACTGCTTGCCTTCTGTGACTGTTAAGCTGCCTCTTGTGGCTGGCCTAGTTTTCAGGGCTGTGTTTTATTGCTGGCACAGTTTCTATATTTGCATAAATTTACCTAAAATGGGGAGGGGTGTTGGTGTGAGAGGGTGGGATTTATTCTGACAGCACCTAAGTTGAACTTTGGTGGTATTTAAAGGAGACAAATCCTCATTTGTGAACTGGCTGCTCTTAATCTCATACTCCAGAGGTTTGCTGTGTTGCCATGAGCTCGCTGTTCTACCTGGGACTTGTGAGCATCCACTACTTGAGATGAGATTAAGAGTCCTATTTAAATTAGTTTCTGAACAAAAATGAGGACAACTTATTGGAGGGAGCCTCAAAGGACTCTCCTCTAAATTACGACTCTGATAATGAATGTAAATGTTCCTCTGCACAGATGGGTCTGCAGCTAACTTGGCTGAGCACGTATCCCATCCTTGCTTTACTCTGAGAGACCCCCAAAGCCATGTGTGTGTTACACTTAACCAGTGTGAAATAAAAATCACTTTCTTGTAGTCATCACTGTGGCTTTTTACCTTGGCATGGCCTAAAAGCTTTGGGACCGATGTTGTCCCTGGATGTACCTCTGTACCTTCACATCTCATCAGCCAGAAGTTCACTGTGGGGGTTTGTGGAGCCTGGGGTGAGGACTGTGCTGGTCTCTCCTGCCCAGGACAGTCTGTTAGCCTGGTTATTTCTCATCTTCCTCACACAGCCCCCAGAGTGTGAAAGGCCGGAATGACACATTTTACTTGACACCGGAGCCAGTGGTGGCCCCCAACAGCCCGATCTGGTATTCCATCCAGCCCATCAGCAGAGAGCAGATGGAGCAGATGCTCACCCGGATCCTGGTGATACGAGAGATTCAGGAAGCTATTGCCGTGGCTAATGCCAGCACCATGCACTAAGGCATCCTTCTTGGCTCAGAAGGGGTGGGGAGGGTGATGGGGGAGGGACAAGCAAAGAGAAATTGTACAGACTTTTACACTAAAGGAGATGCCTAAGTTTTTGGTTTTTTATTGGTGTAGTTATGAAGCCCTTTTAGGCTTCTTCTCTTTAAAAAGAATCTAAAGGAAAAAAAAAACCCTACCCATTGTGTATCCTTACCCAACACACCAAACTGTTGGAACCATTGGAGGCTGCATATCCCCTGCGAGCTGGGAGCTGTGGAAAGCTGCTGGTTGACTCTGGGTTGTTGGTTTTTTTTATGATGTAGAAAACATGAACCTACAGGATTGGCCTGGCTGGCTGGGGCCTCTGTCTCCTTGGAGCACGTGCAGCCTAGAGGGCACAGAATGATGGATGGACCTGCTCAGCCAGTGGAGGAGAGGCAGGCATCTTCTTTTCTTGTGCTTGGACGTTAATTTGCTGTTATCTTGGAAGGAAGAGGAGAGAGTGAACTGCAATTGTGATTTATATAAAAACAAAAGCAAACCAACAATTTCTATTCAGACCTTTAAGTGACATTTTTAGATGTTAAAAGTACAAACTTTACCACACTTTTGTTTTTTTTTTTTTTTGGCCTAACGTTGAGGCCTTAAACCTTGAGGCTCCTGTGCCTGATGGAATTCTTGTAACATACACTTGTGTATCATATAAAGATACCACCCTGTTTCTCTTATGTATTCTTACTCTAGTTGTTTATTAAGAATGACGAGCACGTCTTTTCAACATGCCATTGAACAATGTGTCTTTATTTGGGGAAGAGTGAGCTGTGAGGGTGGGGGGGTCATTATACAAAGGTCAGTATGCAAACTGGTTGTTTTCATCCCTGTTTGTGCTTTCCAGCTCGACTCCGCTGGACTTTTCACCTAAATTAGGAAGGTAGAAGGAGATTAAACTTCTGCTGAAGGACCTGAATGTCTGCTTGCTGATGGAAGCTCAGTGTCAGGCTAGGAACATGGCATCTGTGAGAGCAGCTCAGACTGTCCTAATGTTCTGTGGCCAGCCTGTGAGGCTTCACCCTTAGGCAAATCCCCCTCTCCTCACCTTCACAAACACATCACACCAACAGCCTGATGGAGGGGTGTTGGAGGGAAAAGGCCTTCCAGGAGCAGCACATGGCTTACTCCTGCCATTTAACAGCCTTGTCACTGTTTTTAACACAGCTGTGTAGCTTCTGGCATTGTCCATGATCATAACCCCCAGCCCTTTAGCCTTGCCTTGCTGCATTTTAAATAGTTGCTGTATTTTATACCATTAACAAATAGTCTGCTCTTTTGAAGCCAGCGGGTAGCCAACCGTGCTTGAAATGGGAGATCACTCCAGCCAGGCTTGGTTTTTGTGCCACCAGCTTCTTGGATGCGGAGAGATGACTCTGCTTCTTGAATTTGTCTTCCCTGCTTCTCCATCCAATGTCCTTTCCCTGTTCCAAAATATATAGATACATATTTAAATATATATTACAGTAAAAGGACTTAAACTTGTGTACAGGCAAGCGCTTTTTCTGAAGCTTCTATTGACCAGCCCCTGTATTGAGAAGGAAGGTCTGCCTCCTCTGTCAGTGTCAATGCTGAGAGTAGCCACAGTGTTCCCTGTCTTTGTGCTCTTGAGCAGTGTTGAGGTGTGCAGGCTGAGAGAGACTTGAGCCTCTGATGCTTTGTATTGATGTTGGTGTTCATGAGGAAGCAGCTGTGCTTGAGTTGGTTCTAAGTTTGTTCCCTGAATAGGACTCCGTGCTCAGATAGGTGCAGAGAGGTGGAGTGGCAATGCACTGTTCTTCACCAATACCTGGGCTCTGAAGTAGGCTCTTAGCTTGGTGTCTGCTCTCAGAGTTATGCCAGAGGGAAAATGGCCTGGAGCTGGTGCCCAGATCCCAGTGGGAGTTGGGAAGCTGGTGCCCGGTGTGTGTAGTCCTAGGAACTCATGAGCTCAGTTCAGCCACTGGGAGCCAGCAGTTGCTCCCTGTCAGGGTGGCTGTTGGGATTGCTAATGCTGCTTCAGCTGTCAGAGGCCTCTCATCCCTTCACTGAATCTTAGTTGACTGCAATGTCCATCTCTAGCCCTAGTTTAAGTATTTAAGGACATGGTTAGGGGCAAGTTCCAAGCAGCTGGGTGTGCTTGTTGCTTGGCATGCCCAACAGGCCTGTACAGAGTGGATTTCTCATTCTTTTGGGCAGTTTGTCTTCTGAACAGAGTTGCAAAGATGTGAGAGGAACTGCAGGCAGCTGTGCTCAGGGTGCTGTGCACTGCATGGGGAGCTAGCTCCAGCATTCCCACACCTCAGAGTGAGCATGCTCCATTGTCTCCACGAGAAATGGTGTTGAAGTCATCTGCCATATGCCCAGTGTACAGGCTGCTTCATTAGGTGCCCTTGGGAGTTGCCTCTTATTCTAAAAATTGCCAGAAGCTGGATTCACTTGACAGAACATTAGGGCAGTTCCAGGTTAGGGCTGAACTGATGCCTCAGCTGAGCTTTCTGGGGAAACAGAATTCCATGTTACCTTGAAATTCTGGACTGTGCACTTCCCTCACTGCCCTGAACTGCAGGATGATCAACAGTCTTTGTAGGGGAAGAGTTCTCCTTGGTCTTGCAGTGTACCACCTGAACTTGGCACGTGGTGAGCTCTGGAGATCTGGCGGTTGGTTTTGTCCTGGAAGACCAAAGTGTTTCCATTTCTCATTGTCCAGCCATGCATAGGAAAGGGATTTGCTGACGGGGAAGTGGACTGCTGTACTGTCTCATCAGAACGTCCACCCTGTTCACTTCATTCCCTATTTTCAGAGACAATCGATATACTGTGACTTAAGGATTGTTTTCCTGGACCTGGCTTCTAGTCTGGCTCTCTGGAGCTGGTTGAAAAGGTACAGTATTTCTAGGACATAAATATTATGTTCTTTGATAGCGAAGAACATGATCTGCTCCCTTGTAGGGGCTCATAGGAAGACGTGCCCAGAGTAGCACAGAAGAGTGCTGTGGCTTAGGGTTGCTATCCAAGTTCTGGGATGTGTTCCCAGTCAAACATGTAAAATAGCTTTTTAACACTTTCCTATAACCAGCTTGACTGCTGCTTTAAGGGCATTCCCCTCAGCTCCCAGAGTGCCAAACCGCTAGCTCCTGTACGTGTATGTATTAAACAGGAACTCTGTGCCCTCTGCCTTGTATGAGACAGGCTGAAAATGATCTCTGCGTAACTAAAGCTGAGAAGTCAAGCTAGAGACCCTGCCCTGTTGGTGTTCTGTGCCCACCTTGTCCCTGAGGCGTGAAAGGAACCATAGGAAGCGGAGCATGATTGGCTATTGTAAAGCACCTCACCTTCGGACATGAGGCTCGTGTGCTGTCTGATCTCTTGGCACTAACAGCCTGGCTTTCCTAAGAGAACTCATAGCTGCGTACACACTTGTTCATGGCACCACTAGATGTTTGTTCAGTTCAAGTGGAAATGGCTGAAGCAGCAGAGAGCAGACTAGAGAGTGGCTTTGTGCTCTGATCTAGGGTTGTGAGTAAAGGGAATGGTCTAAATAACTTCATAGGGCTCTCATCTGTTGGCTGCCTCACCCCTAGAGATCTGGATTTCAGATGGGATACAAGGTCTGAAGTAGTTCCTGAACTACTTGGGCCAATGAAAAAAGACTTAAATCTGATCCCTAAAGAGGAATCCTCTTCTGTGCTGTTGCTCCTAGGGCAGAAGTTAAGGACAGTCGTGTTCTCAGCTGCATCAGGGCTATGTTCTGCCTTTGCGCACACAGAAGGGATTGTTCCATCTTCACGCCTCCTGTGCTGCGATAAGAACAGATCCAGCCATGGCAGGAAAGAGCCCTCTGAGCATTCTTGGGGTGGAGGACTTGCTGATACTGTAGTTGATCATCGTCCTGCTGGTCTGAGTGCTGCTAGACACAGATCAACTCTGGCAGTCCAACCAAACTGCATTCTCATTCAAGTTTAATAGTGACTTACTTGCAATTAGCATTTGGCCTCTTAAATCACTGCTAAAGTGAGATATAAACTGTCTTCCACCCTACACACGGTGCTTTTCTCCCCATCTTGCTGCAGCTGCTCCTCTCAACTACTGCGGGGAACGTACCTTATCCTGATGCTTCAGCACGTTCTGTTTCATGGTGCCAATGCTTAGGGAAGAGCCCTCTCAGCTCAAGCATCTTCCTACCTTAAGGAGCATCTTGCATCTTCCAGCAGTCTCACTGACACACTGCTCCAACACCCCTGAAGCACTTGCCCTGTCCCCTACTTGTTGCTTCCCTTCCTTGCGTGGCTGAAGCCTGGCTCTCAGCACTGCAGTCCCTTTCCCTGTATAACCTCATGCATGGCAGCCACATTTGCCTCCCTGGCCCTTCTCCTTTGAGCCCATCAGAAGGGGGAGGCAGGTTTGACCCTCCTTACAGCAGCAATAAACCGTGCCTAGAGCTTGAGGGACCTTGAGGTGGAGGGGATGTCTGGGACAGGCAGGGTCCAGTTGCAGCCCAGAGCCTCGCTTGATCATGAGTGTGCAGCCTATATGCAAAATACGTCTTGTCTGTCCCTCCTGTGTTGACCCTGGTCTTAAACAGCACATGTGATTGGCATCCTGCAAAGTGACCTTCAGAACTCTCCAGTAGCTTTGCCCCGTGAGTAACTCACACTACAAATCATTTTAAAGAGATGCACTCAACTATTTTTTTAATTTAATTTTACTCTTATATTCTCTGCTCTTTGTAATCTGCTTGGAAATAAAATGTTTTTTTCCCTGCAGCCTTTGTCGTATAGTCTGTTTGAGAACCATTAAACGTCACCTGGTGTTTCTCTTGGAACAGAAGCCAACCTGTTTTACTGCTGGGCTTTAGCCTAACAGCCGAGGTCAGTTTGTGCCTCCCAGGTAGGCTGAGCAAACCTTTGTTAGCACTGTCCTTATTTAAAATGAGGGGTAGAGAGACCCGTTACACTGATCTTGCTCTGGCACGGTGCCTCCTGTTCTGCTGAGCCTGTCACAGACCTTCACTTTCAGTGCTGGGAGCCCAAGTGCTTCGTTTTGGGCAAAGGACAGAGCTTTTCTTACAGCTCCCTGGCCCCAGCAAGCTGCAGACGATGGGAAGTCTGGGTCTGGCTGGGTGAAACCAGCTCTTAGCTGAGACTCAAGCCAGGAGTTACGTAAAGAGGTAAAACCAGCGTGAAATGCAGTCTTGGCAGGGAGCAGGCCTTGAAACCCTGCAAAACTCAGTGTAGTGTAATGACAAGTGCTGTTAGCACGTGGCTGCAGGGAGGGGATGGGTCGGTGTTGGCGTGTGCAGCGCTCGCACCAGGATTGTACCACTCTCGGCCTAACGTTCCGAGCAGCGTTGTGGATCCTCACTGCTGGCTCCTGCCTACACAAGGGCCGCACCTACCCTTGTGCCAGCAAAGGGAACGTCCCTGCGCCGAGCCCCCGCGGGCGCGTGTTCCCGCGCAC
>NW_009916072.1:0-8340 GCF_000696875.1 Nestor notabilis
TGGGACAGTGTCAAATGCCTTGCACAAGTAATTTTTTTCAAATATTTCAAGTTTTATTATGTAAAACCAGTTAATTCACACACACAAAAAAGAGGCAATAACAAGACCAGGCTGGACGGAGTCTTGGGTGACATGGTTTAATGCGAGGTGTCCCTGCCCATGGCAGGGAGGTTGGAACAAGATGATCTTAAGGTCCTTTCCAACCCAAACCATTCTATGATTCTATGAACAAGACACAAAACGATAAAAAATTTTCTTATGAATAATGTATTTTTACTAAATTAAGAAAAATTCAAGTGATCTGACCTTATCTTTCCTTTGAGAAATGTAAGCCTACTATCATTACCTATGTTTTAGAATGCTTTATTAAAAACCACACAATTATTTTAGCAAATAATCTGTCCTTTTTTGACAGATCATTAGGCTTTTACATGAAAAACAGGGTGAGTCATAATAAAAATCAGAATCCTCAGGAAGCTAGAGATGGGATTAAACAAAATGTCTTAATATTTAAACATGGTTTTAGAGGCTGAGGATAAATGGCAGACAACTGATAATAACTTCTGTACAGCAATTGGCTTAGATCATGTCTTGCCATTGAAGATGGGTCAATCTGAACCTTAAAGCTGACCAACACTGAGTAGATCTGCTCTTTGTATGTCCAATTTGTGCTGTGATGCTCTGGTCTTTTACAGCAGGTACTGCTGTCACTGGCATTTGTGAATTGCATGTAGACAAAGTGGCCTTGGGCTGCATCAAAAGAAGCGTGACCAGCAGGTCAAAGGAGGTGATCCTGCCCCTCTACTCTGCTCTTGTGAGACCTCACTTGGAGTATTGTGTCCAGTTCTGGTGTCCTCAACATAAAAAGGACATGGAGCTGTTGGAGCAAGTCCAGAGGAGGCCACGAGGATCATCAGGGGCTGGAGCACCTCCCGTATGAAGACAGGCTGAGAAAGTTGGGGCTGTTCAGCCTGGAGAAGAGAAGCTGTGTGGAGACCTCACAGCAGCCTTCCAGTATCTGAAGGGGGCCTACAAGGATGCTGGGGAGGGACTCTTCATTAGGGACTGTAGTGGTAGGACAAGGGGTAATGGCTTCAGACTTAAACAGGGGAAGTTCAGGTTAAATATAAGGAAGAAGTTCTTTACAGTGAGGGTGGTGAGGCACTGGAATGGGTTCCCAAGGAAGCTTTGAATGCTCCATCCCTGGAAGGGTTCAAGGCCGGGGTGGACAGAGCCTTGGGCGACATGGTCTAGTGTGAGGTGTCCCTGCTCATGGCAGGGGGGTTGAAACTAGATGATCTTAAGGTCCTTTCCAACCCAAATCACTCTATTATTCTACGATCTTCAGCTGCAGGGCAGATAGGAGTTTATGAATTTAGATAGGAACCTCATATTGTTTGTAAAGATGTGGGGAGGTGTGGTGAGAGAATAGTTTGGGTGGATAAAGATGTGACAAGAAGGTGGGTTTGGGATCCTGTTTGGAAAATGTGGGGTTGTCAGGGAGAAGAGATACGTGTGGGAACACGGATGAAGGGAACAGTTCCTAGTTTGGGAAAGTAGGATGAAAGGAAAACAAACTTGAAGCTGAACAAGTCCAAACTGTGTTCTAAGAGGAGCTACCCTTTTTTTGGCATCCCACTATCTGATGTCAGGGCTAGGAAAACTGCTTCTCTAGATGACCCTCACTCATACTGTCTTATTCCTTCGTTTGGTTACTTCTGTAGAAATATCTAGTGGGTATTGCATTTCTCAGGCTTCTCAGGTGGGTAAGTGTTGCAGCTCTTCATTACCTAGCAGAAGGGAGTTATTTGGGTGCAGTGCAATCACATGCTCAGCATTCAAATAATTCAAAACTTCGGTATCCTCAAATAAATGAGATAGATGAAAAAGTTACACATATTTTAGATTGAGTGAAGCTCTTCTAAGCTGAACCTGAAAATCATAACTAACTGGAAATGGAAGAAAAAAGGAAATTGTTCTCTCTAGAGAAAAGGGCAACTGATAGGTGGAGCAGCAGAAAGAACCCTATTAAAATAAGTGCATTGGAAAGTATAAGATCAACTGCTATAATGTTTTCTGTGTTGCAAACCTGATATTGCAGCTTGAACCATTCCCATTACAGCAAAACATTATTGAAAGGACCTAAATAGCTTGCCTAGCAGAGCAGCATATAGTAATATCACTGTAATAAAGCTTCCAACAGCATTTCTATGATAAACGTATCTTAAGGGTCCTATAATCCAGCTTTCAAATCTTTATTTGGTGCTTGCAATATTCCATACTGTGGTCTAACATTTGTCCAAAGATTATAATGTGAGACTGTACTCTTATAGTGGTAGAGCCTTGTTCAGAGAGGCTTAGAGCAATGTGCATGTTCTGGAGTCCTATGAACAATGTCGACTCTTTGCAGACTGTCTTGCCGGTAGGGAAATGGGTAGCTGAACACGTGAAATCACAGCATTTGTGGTCAGCAAGAGCCTCATCCCTGCGTGCTTAAGTGGTTGTGCAGTGCTTAGAAGAGGACAGGAAAATCACAGTACACTGACAGTCACAGTCTGATTCCTGTTTCGTCTCCTCTGCTCAGGGAGGAATGTAATCAGCGCCGGTCCCTTTCTCTTCTTACGCAGTATTGGAAAGTCTCTCAGGATTAAGAATCTCTAACAGCCACTGCACGTGTGTTAGCACATGTGGATAGGCAGAAGTTTGGTTATGCATTCAAAATACCTCATCTGATAAGGGAGCTAGAGAAGATAGCTAGTTCACTGCAGTGAGGACAAGAAAGAGACTCGGTAAACTTCAATTTCTGCGCACTCTAGGTGCTTAACAATGACTCAGGCAGGCATTGTCTCTGTGAATGTCCTGTCCTTTTTCTGAAAGCAAGTAAGCTTCAGGAAGACTTCAGCTTCTAAAGGCTGCACTTAACAGTACCTTTCTATCCAGTGTGTGAATGCAACGATGTTTTCCTGGCCATTGAAGGTGCTTAGCATTTTGTGCTGTTTCTGAGAATCAGTGGATAGGCACTTCAGTTTTCCTTAGGAACTCGGTGCTATCATCTTAGCTACCCACTTCAGTCTCTCCCATCTCCTTTGGGATTAATAGGAGTATTTCAGAGTCCTAACAATAAATAAAAAAGGTATAATGTTCATTCAGGGTTTTTTGCTAGTCATAAATGCAGAGACTTTAGTTTAAGTCTGTAGTGGTTTTGGACTAAAATTTGCTCATTACTGGGCTTCATATAAATGGAAGTCTCTCCTTTCCTAGCAAAAAAGGAAAAGTTTTGAGACATAGAACTTTCAATACTGCCGGCTGTAAGCAAGTCTCTGAGACGACTACCCTGTAACAGTGTTGTGTTACTGTGCGTTGGGGGCATGTTAGTGTGATTCTTTGTTGTAGCTTATGCAGCCACAGCTCCTGCTGCTTCAGTGATGACTAAAAGTAGGTCCTGTTTATAGTGATGCAATTCTAGGCACCTTTGACAAGCATCAGAATAAAATTCACTGCATAAACATATACAGTGTAGAACCTTGGTTGTGCATGTTACTTTTTGTTCTCTACTGAATTGGAGTCCAGTTTAACCCCATTTTATAGAATCATTGAATTGTTTCTGTTGGAAGGGACCTAAAAGCTCATCTAGTTCCAACCCCCCTGCCATAGGCAGGGATACCTTCCACTAGACCAGGTTGCTCTAAGCCCCTGTGTCCAACCTGGCCTTGAAGTGTGTTAGCTCTGAAGTTTAAATTCTACATGCGAATGCTTCCAAGACTGATCCCTTGAATGTTAGCCCAAACAGCTGCTCTCAGGGAAAGGCAGGTTTGTCCAACTGTTCAGCTGCTCTTTGAGGTCTTCAGAACCGTCCTGGGATAAGCTTTCCATGATCAAAGGAAATACTATTAACTAGAGGTGAGTGTATTTCATGAGTCCTTTCCTGTGCCATAAAGCGTTTGGTCCAGATGACTTTTGAACCTGGTGACTAAAATTGCTACAGGTGGGTAGAAATTGAAAAAGTAAATTTTAGAGCTATGCAGGAGAAACAACTGGGTGTTGATTATTTGTGGTGGTCTAAACCAGGATAATTTGGGCAGCTGCAATGGAAGTCTAATGTAAGTAGTATGAATGGCTAAAATAAACATGTTTCTTAGAGACTGAACTGAAGTAATGAAAAGGCACTGAAACTTGAGTCCCCTGGCTAACTGTGGGTCTTTTTCCATCCCATGTGGAGCCACAGGAGGTATGTTGGTCATACATTTAGCATCTCTTAAAAGTAAAATCTGTGCTTTATTTCTCACCAGTGTTTTCTGCATGCAGTAAATACTCTTTGTGCCTATGCCATGGAATTTAAATGCCTAGCACAAGTAATTGTAACTTGCAGATACGTACATGAGTGCTTTGCTCTAACTCTCATTCATTAACTGAGCTACCTATCACTCTTGCTCACAGTGACTTATGAAATGCAGGTTCTGCTCATGCAATGCTACAGGTTCTATCTTAATTGCAATGGTAGTAATACTGTGTACATCATGCAGAGCTGCAAATATGTGCGTGGATGTGTGTTTTAATTAAAAGTCTACGTAGATTTTTTGCAAAAATCTCTTGTGCCATGAAGTGTGTGTAAAATAATGAATAGTACTAAAGCTTTCATCCTTAAAATGTGTAAGCATTAGAGAATGTTACTTATTCAGAATGTTTTTATGCATATTAAGTAATCCTTGCAATGAGGTGGGGAGGTGTGTATGTATGGTTGCTGTGGCGCATGAAGAGGAAGACAGTGGCCAGAAAACCTTTTGGAAGGGAGTCCCATTTTGAACACTTCGTGTGTGAAAGCAAATACCTGGGCGTACGTGATGTACCTCAGATGAAAAGGGAGCTCTGTGTCACAGCTAGGGTACAAGCCCAGAGTTCTGCTCTTGCAGATAGGTTTTTTTAATACATATTGTTTGTAAGTCTCAGATTCCCTGCTGAAATATATCTCCATAGAACGCAGGCAACTTTGCATAGGTCTGGTGACCATTTGATGTTCTGCCAGCTGCCTTTCTCTTGGAGGGCTGAATGGTGCTTCCATTTCACTCAGAAGTGATGTATGTGACAACAGATTAATTATGCACAGCTATGACCACAGAATGCCTTGTCTGCTTGCCAAGTACTTGCACCAATATCCAGAACAATCCAGACGTTGTGACAAAATCCAAGAAACCCAGTTCTGATTAGGGTTGATGCTTAATCGTCTATTTGTAGGAAGGAATTAACTGTGGAGATTGTTTTCCTAGAATTGAAGAGAGTCACTTAATTTTTCTAGGTAACTCAGAGCTCTTTTAGTAAAGGTGGACAAGAAGGCTGGTTATATTCTAACAGTTTTAATTGGCTCTCCAGTAAGGATATAATGCTTTTCACTTACTCAAAGTGATCACCCTGCCTGGCTTTATGAGAAGTTTTGCCAGATCCGTGCAGGTACTAAGAGACAGATCTGAGCCTGTTCAAGATGTGATTGCTCAATCAGGTGACAAGTGGTCACTGCCAAATAAACTGAATGAGATAATGATTTTTTTGTCAGCATGAGACATAGCTCTGCTGCGTGGTACTTCTGACTGCCTTGTGTCTAGTCCTCTGCAAGCTTTCTAGGTGTATTCCTTGGTGCCAGCTCTTTTGCATGGTTGGCTTCCTTGGTGGATCCCTGCTAGTCTTGCCTTCTGCTTCTGCTGTTGGTTGCTGTTGAGTACTAGAAGGCAGTATTGGCTGGGCATGGCCATCGTGTGTTTCTGACCCTTGTGCAGTCTACATTGGTCCCACATTTGTGGTTTTGCTGCTTTGGATCTTTACCTGGCTGCAATTGCAGAGCTCACATCATTCTCAGGCTGTTAGGAAGGCAGTGCACTGCATGTGTCTGCTTGCCATCCGTGTTTGCAATGGCAAAATACTCCAGGTTTGGCAAACCACCATGTACGCAGAGCTGGAGTAGTTAGCAATGACATTTGGGAAGTTTCAGTATCCATGTAGATGGCTCTTACCCAACTGAGTGATCCAGAGGAGAACTTTGTACTCTCCCCAGCTATGTTACGGACTCATATAAGCTCTATACAAGGTATAAACTATAATTTGAAATACTGTTCAAACAGTAAGTCCTCAAGCAGGAAGCCACATACTGTACTGTACCCCATGTCACAGTACAACTTCACAGCCATTCGTGCTGGTGGTCTGGGAAGGACACAGAACTTCCCCTTGCTGCCTGCTGCAGAGGCCAAGGCTGCCTGCGAATGCTGCAGGACCCTCTGACCTGGGCTGGGGATCCTGGTTGTCACTTCTGCTTGCCAGTCTGCCAGCACCACAGCTTTAGGAGGAAACCTCGGCTGTTTTCAGCTGCACGTGTTGATGAAATGGGCCCTGGTTCTCTGAAGGAGAAGGAGGCCAGGAGGGTAGGACCTGTGGTCAG
This sequence comes from Nestor notabilis, assembly GCF_000696875.1. NCBI lineage: Eukaryota > Metazoa > Chordata > Aves > Psittaciformes > Psittacidae > Nestor > Nestor notabilis. The sequence continues at coordinate 6,425 of NW_009916072.1, forward strand.
CGTGGGGCTTGCTCGCAGCGCCCTGGTCGCTGTCTGTGTCATATAGTGTGTCTGTGGGAGCGAAGAGGAGCAGATGGCAGCAGGATGGGACCCACAAGTGTCAGGGGAACAGATGTGGGAGCTGAGCATGCCAAGGTGGCTCAGCTGCAAACGAGCAATAGGGTACCCAAGTCCCTCAGGCTAGTCTCCACTTACAGAGACTGTTACAATCTGGTACTTGTATATAACATAACTTTTTGAATCAGACGGAGAAATAACTAATTTTTTTTCCCCTGAGAGAAAAAAGGCCGGGAGAGCCAGGCTTGTGCAGCCTGGAGAAGAGAAGGCTCCGGGAGACCTTATTGCAGCCTTTCAGTCCTTAAAAGAGACCTACAAGAAAGATGAGGAGAGACTTTTTAGCAGGGCCTGTAGCAGTAGAATGAGGGCTGCTGGTTTTAAACTAGAAGAGGGGACATTCAGGCTGGACGTGAGGAAAGAATTCTTTACAATGAGGGTGGTAAAATCCTGTCACAGGCTGCCCGGAGAGGTGGTGGATGCACCATCCCTGGACACATTCAAGGCCAGGCTGGATGTGGTTCTGGGCAACCTGAGCTACCTGAAGATGTCCCTGCTCATTGCAGGGGGGTGGAACTGGATGACTTTTGAAGGTCCCTTCTGACCCAAACTATTGTGTCATTCTGTGATTAATCTGTAATTGTGCAACAGGTGATTTCTGTGAATATTTTCAACTTTTAGATGGTCACTGTAATGTTCCTGGTACTTCTTTTTTTACTGGTTTGTTTGTATGGCTACTTGGGAAGTTTTGCTGGATGGTTATAACATGAAAATACTACTAATAATAATGACTATTGGATAATGCATGCCTTCGTACACATGCCTTTCAAGGCAAACCCCAACAGTTTTACAGGAGTCACTAAAAATAAAAATTATTTGGTATTGCTTAAGAAAATCCTGGTTTGTAGTTGAAAGTTTGTTTGGAAGGAAAAATATTCTAAAGAAGTAGGTTTGGACAACACCATTTTCATGAAAACCAGATTTCAGTGTTGCCACCGAAAGTCAGGATAATTAAATTCCATAATACCAATGTAGCATTAAGAAGCAGGCATTATTTATTACAGCACCAGGTGCACAGGGGATAGCTCTGCCTAATGTGCATGCTGATTCTTACAGGTTTCTTGCCTATAAGCATTTATCTCATACATATACATTGTAATTCCCAGAAATCAATACATGTTATAATTTCTTCCCAGAACTAACTGACATAGGTTACCACCCTCTAGAGCATGCACAGTGGTCGGGTACCTGGTGGTCGTATCTTTGTTGACCTTCAGCTGAACTTCTCATGTTGTCTTCCTTTTATGGTCTTAGGTTGGCTTCTCTTCTGGCTTTGTGAGGAATGGTTCCCAGTTCAATGAGCTGGAGAGGCACTTTGTGAACAATGGTTCCTAGTTCAGTGGGCTGGATAGGCAAAGAATGTTCTTTACCTTTTGTCTTGTTCCTTCTTGACATATGTATGCTTTTGTTTAGTTAAAGTTCAACTTCGTGGCTTGCTTCAGCTTACAATCAGTAAAACAAGTCCTGTCCTGTCAATGTCTTCTGAGAAACTTAGCATTTGACTCCTAGCAAACAGGCAAACATGCCCCAGGTAGCATGACCTGGACTGATGTCTGAAAAAAGGAGACATCTGGAGCTTGCATCCTTTCCCCACAGCTATTTCCATGCCCTTCATGGCCTTCAAAACTCCCGCCTGAACAGCATCACTACATTTTCCTGTGTAAATTGACGCTTTGTAGCCTTCCTGGCTTATGGAAATTTCGTGAAGCTGGCGTTAAAGCATGAAACCGGTTGAATTAGCTTTCTGGAGTTACTGCTTTCACCGAACACGAGTAAGATGTTCTTGCGAGCGGACACAACAG
>NW_009916073.1:0-56497 GCF_000696875.1 Nestor notabilis
AGAGGGCCCACATTGTCCCTTGTCTGTCTTTCATTTGCTACATACCTAAAGAAGCCTTTCCTGTTATTTTTAATGTCCCTGGTCAGATTTAATTCTAACTGGGCCTTAGCTTTCCTGACCTGGTCCCTGGCTTCCCAGACAAAGTTCCTATAATCTTCCTAGGATACCTGTCCTTGCTTCCACCTTCTTCCGCCTTTCTTTTTCCCTCTAAGTTTCCTCAGCAGCTCCTTATCCATCCATTGAGGTCTCCTGGCCCTCCTGCTGCACTTCCTTTTAGTCGGGATGCAACGCTCCTGAGCATGTAGCAGGTGATCCTTGAATCTGAGCCCTAGGACTATATTCCATGGAACCTTACTAAGCAGGTTCCTGAAGAGGCCAAAGTCTGCTCTCCTGAAGTCCAGGGCAGTGAGCTTGCTGCATGCTTTTCTCACTGTCCTGAGGATCTCGAACTCGACCATCTCATGGTTGCTACAGCCAAGGCTGCCCTGGAACGTCACATTCCCCACCAGCCCCTCCCTGTTGGTGAGCACGAGGTCAAGCATGGCACCTCTCCTTGTCGGTTCCTCTGTTACTTGCAAGAGGAAGTTGTCTTCCACACAATCGAGGAACCTCCTGGATTGCTTGTGCCGGGCTGTCCCATCCCTCCAACAGACATCAGGATGGTTGAAGTCCCTGTGAGGACAAGGGCCTGTGAGTGTGAGGCTGCTCCTATCTGTAGAGTGCTTCATCCACAGAGTCCTCCTGGTCAGGTGGTCTGTAGCAGATCCCCACAGTAATGTCCCCCATCGCTGTTCTCCCTTTGACGCTGATTCCTAAGCTCTCTGTTGACTCATCACCTGTCCCCAGAGTTCCATACTCTCCAGCCTATCACTGACATGAAAGGATGAAAATTTAGTATTTATCTTGTTTGTTGTTTTCAAATGGAAAAATAGATCTATTATTGCTTTAAAATTGGTCTCAGTTACTGACTTCTAGAGTAAGGCTGCAGCCTGCTCTATGCCTGTCACTTCCATTAATTTGGTAGGGGTCAAAAATTGTGTTGTCAAATAAAGGTATTGATGAGCTTTCTACCTTTCATCAAATTTTTATCATTATACTTAGTTGCCTAAAATTTGTTGTTTCTTCTGCTACTGTAAAAGGAGCCACAAAGGTTTTTAATGAGTATAATGTCATCTTAATGTAATCACCTGAATGTGGGTTGGCCAGAAGGCTGTATGCATCCAGAGACACACTACACACAATAGATGCACAAGTATCCAAATGAACAGAGTTTTAATTGAGGAGTACTCTATAGCCAAAAGTTAAGTTTACGTGACATTTAGTACCTCTCTGACTTGGAATGAATAACTTAAAATTGAAACAGTTTTGTAATCCCCTTCTCCCTACAGCAATTAGCTAAAGGCTCCAGTAAACAGGATTTGCAGACCACCTTGTTTTAGAACAGAGTAAGCAATCATTTTAAAGGATTAGAGAATAGACAGATTTTCTTCCCTTTAAGTGTTGTTTCTGGAGTCCAAAACCCCTGTAGAAGTGATGGAAAAAATGATCTGTGACTGAATGGCTGAAATGATTGATGATAATATAGGATATTCACGTTTCTATCATTTTTTAACCCAGAGCGGGTAAAAGGATTGTGCTCTGACAGTTGCCGAGCAGTCTATGCAAAAGAAAGCAGAGCACATTTTAGAAAATCTAAAACCCTTGTGAAAATTTTAGATTATGTTCTAGAGCTACTTAGTAATATGGATATTTACTGTAACACAAATGTGTGAGGGGAATTCCTAAGGCCAGCCTTTTAGAATTCAAAAATATTAGTCTGAAATTGGAAAGAAAACACTAGTACACCTTGCTAAAAGATACTTACACAATTTCTAACAACAAACAATAAAATAAAAAAAGATTTTAAAGTAGCACAGACCTTCTGGTGTTGTAAGGGGGAGTATGTTCTTGCTTTCCCAAGAGGAGTTAGCTCATCCAGGAAACTTTTTCATGCTTCATCAACAGATGAAACACTCATTTTGTTATCAGCTTTGTGTTTTTTTAGGCTCCATTGAGAAGGAAATAAAAGCTCATCATCTTTCATTACAATTTTTGTGCATTTTCCTATGTTAGGCATTCATTAACACATAATGCAAGATGCAAATTAATAAACTAGCCTATTACAGAGCAGATTTTTGTCTTATAAATCATAGAATCATTGAATAGTTAAGGTTGGAAAGGACTCTAAGATCATATAGTTCCAACCCCCCTGCCATGGGCAGGGGCACCATACTAAATCATGTCACCCAAGACTCCATCCAATCTGGCCTAATGTTTATAAAGTCTGCCAGCACAGGCACTCAGATGAGACTTCTGAGCTGAGAGTTGTCATGAATTTCCAAGTAGTTGTATAATTAAGCTAAGTCAAAGTCAAAAACCTAACTAGTCAAAAAACCTAACCAGTCAAAAAAACTAACTAGTCAAAAAAAAGTTAATTAAAATTAGTCAAAGTCAGCAGTAAAGTTTTGATCATGGTTTGTGTGCTTTTTTTCCTTAGTTACTAAAGTCTGACTAGAAAAACTTGTGAGCAGATGTGGTATGTTTTGCTCTAGAGGTCTTTTAAATTCTTTAAAATTGCCCGCTGTGTGCCTTTTCTATACATATCCTTCCTGACCAAGGGTACCACATAGGTATCATTTAGGATGCTTCTTCAGAAATTCACCCTGCTGTGATTTGGGCTTTTCTTCCCCTTTGACTGGTATCATGGAACTTTAACTCTTGGACACTTACTGACTGATGAAAGTATATGTTGCATTTCTGCATCTCTTGCCTGATATTTGAAAGCAAGAAAAACTCTACCAGCTTAATAGGTTTGAGAATGAAAAATGCCCCAAAACAGGTACCTGAACCAGAGTTGAAAGCCTTCTAATTACCAGGGCAAGAGCAGAAATTATACTTCATGAATCATTCAGAACAAGCATGTTTATAATCTGCTCCTTGATTAAACTTTTCAGTTGATATGCTGGAAACACCGTCCTTCCTCAGTTCATTTTGTTGGTGATGAGTTTCAGTCTGCCAGAACCAGAGTTGAGTTGCTCCTTCCTTCCTGGCTCTGAAAGTTTCACCGTTATTGGTTTGACTTTTTAATCATGGCAAATCTGCAATTTTTTAATGGAAAGGAAACATGTCATCTTAGATGTTAAACTGATGCACGATTATATCAGTATTGATTAACAGTGATCAAAACCTTTAATTTAGCATATTTATATTTATATGAAGTGAATCTGAATTTTTGCTGTACTTAATTTAGTGGTGGCCTAATTATACAGTTCAATACAATCTAATAATTCAGCCTGAAGTACAGGACAGTAGAAGATACTTTTTTGTGATTTAGCTGGCAGCAAACACTAATCTTTGTGGTTGTTATCAGAGAAAAACATCTGAATCTATAGCAGTATTTGGTTTTTTGCTGGCACTCAATTTCTGCTTTCTCTGTGTGTCAGAGTTTTGTTTATCGTTTCCGGTTGTTCTGGGCTCATAACATTCATCTTCATTTCTATGTTTTTTTCCCTTCCCTCTGTGACTCACAGCAATAACTTATTTTCCTCTTAGGTTGGTAAACAACATACTGATGTGTATTCTCAATCTGATGTAGGACATTTCTGTTAGATGAGAAGCAGTGGCTCAGCTTTCTTTAGCCAGCAAGTGGCCAGTTGCTTATTCACTTTGGCAATTGTCTGTTTTATGGCGAAGGGTGATGAATCTAACAGTATTTAAAGAACTCCTGAATAAAATTACTGCTCTTTTTGAACGCTTTAAAGGCTGATACAGGCACAACTGGTGGGAATAAAAAAGATGTTTAAAGAGTGACCTTGTTCATTTAAAAGAGTACGGTCTTTGGTATAAAAGAAATTTGATTGCTATTCTATTGTGAGAAGATACCTAATAAACTGAATTCATTCTTGGCATAGCTGCTGTATAGGTAAATCAGTAATATAATTGTCTTGCTTTGCTTTTTTACTGTACTTCATATAGTTCTATAAAAAGTTGTGGAGAAATTCTTCACTTGTTTTGCATGTTTTCCATATTTTCTTGATTAGTGGTATAGAATGCTATTTTACATTGCATAAAAACACCCTTTACTAGTAAACCTGGACTGCTAATTACTGCAATACGATTTCTGCCCGTTCCTCCTTCTTTCTTTGTCTAGTGACTGAAAAATGATGAATCCAAGTCATCAGTCATCACTAGCATAAGCCTGTTATGGTATCATTTTATGTTTCTATTATGCTGTTTCTGCTGATATGCTTTAGATGAAGACCTTAATAACAACAGAAATTAAAATAAGGAAAATCACAACATCTTCTAGAGACAGATGGTATATATTTATTTTATTTTTCCCCTTCACTTTCTTTCTTAAACAGGAAGAGAATAATCCCTCTTACAGGAACAGAATTTTACTTGTCACTGATATTTAGAGAAGTTAGTCTTAAAGCCCTGTATGTTTTAAGACTGTAAATAAGATAATGCTGTAAGTGTACAACCTTAATACATGAAGATTGGCAGGACTAATCAGATAAGTAAGAATGTGCTTTTTACGCATTTACGATTTCCACTTGCTTTTCTGATTTTTTTTTAATTTTTTTTTTTTTGTTAGCCCTATGCTATTTTCAGCTTAAAGTGATTTAGTTATAGTTAGTCAGACTTTGTGGTAAAGGTAACCTGCTAGGGATGACAAACAAATTTAAATAGAGGAAGAACTATTTTTTCATGAAAAATTAGGGTTTTTTTATTAAACAAAAATTGGATGTTTTGCTTGGATTCAGGATATAAGAACTGGTAGAGTCAATGTAACTGAGCTAAACTAAAGTTGTGTCACAACTCTGATGTTTTTCTGATTAGTTTTTTCTTCTTTATTAAACAAAATCAACATTTCCTAAGGGGAAAATGTAAATTTATAGTTGGATATGCTTCTAAATCTGTGGCTAGATTGTTTAGTCTGCTATACCAAGTATTTGGTCTTTCTTTCCTTGCAAATGGGTATTGGAAAGTGTCATCTAATGTATAAATGTTGGATTTGCAGCAAATAGACTTTACTGACATCTGTTCCTCTTGGGGGAAAAAAAGCAGCTTAATGTTCAAAGGGAAGAAGGTCATCTGATTTCATCCTCTAGAGAATGTGTTGAAAAGCACCTTAGGAAAACTGATATATCATATAATTTCTGAAGCCTTGTACTCTTTATGAATTACTGTTCATTCCTGAAAGATTTGCAAAACACTTCCCAGAGCTTTGCATTCACACTTCACATGTTTGTACTTCTGGCTAACTCAGTAACTGCTTTCTTCATTTTCATACCTCTACAATGACACCCCTACTGCACAAAATTTGAAAGAAATTAAAAAGTGGGGAAAAAAATAAAAAAGGTGAAAGTGAAGGAGCACATCTGTTTAAGTGCAGCAAGGATCACCCAATAACCTACAAGATAGTTTACAAGATAACTACAGTATTGTCTACAATATTAGATATTAGGAAAAAAGTTTTCCCTGTGAGGGTGGTGACACACTAGAACAGGTTGCCCAAAGAAGCTGCGGCTGCCTCATCCCTGCCAGTGTTCAAGGTCAGGTTCCACGGGGCCTTGAGCAACTTGGTCTAGTGGAAGGTGTCCCTGCCCATTGCAGGGACTAGATGATTTTAAGGTCCCTTCCAACCCAAACCATTCTAAGATTCTGTGATTCTATGGTGCAAACCAGCTCTAAAGCAGTGGACGTGTCAAGGAGCATCTTATGATATCCTTTTCTAAAGTATGTGTCTATGGAATTTGAACAACAGAAAGCTATCGTAGGGTACCTGAAGTATTCTGTTGCAATGAGATGCTGTGAGGTAGATATAATAGTGGCCTGGTGAATTGCAGAAATCTCCAATCGTTAGCTTTAGATTTTCAGAACTACTTGTAACTTTTCTGGCTACACATTTTATTTATTCTTAATCTCCTAAAAGTGAATGGATATGTAAAATAAAATCAGCATTGCTTGAGTAAGGGCTAGTGAATATATGTATTTTGGGGATGTTAAAAAGCAGTGACTTTTTTTTTTTTTTAATGATTATGTGGATGGGTTATCGCTTACTTACTGGCTTCCTCCTGCCTTTCCGCTGTTTTATGTTTGGTTTTTGTTTTTTCCCAAATAGTTGTTTCTTCTTGTCTTTCTTGTATTTTACTGGCTCTTAACACCTTTTGAATTGTCTTTGTCAGGAATTGCCATTTATTTTATGCCTGTACAAGGCCTAGCACAAAGAGGCCCCAAATTTCAGAAATCTCTGGTTGCAAACAGTAATATTAATAACTAAAAATGGTACGGGAATATTGAATTAAGACCAGGGTTTGTATGAAATGTAATATTGAATGTAACAAAAGAGACTCTTTAACATATAAATGAGTTTGGGAAGATACAGAGTAATCAAATACAACTGCATTTTTTTAGTACCTTTCCTGTCATGTCTCCCCAGGTGCTTTACAGCACAATAATCGTGATTAACTCTGGATTTAATAAGTGAACTAGTGCAGTAACCCACGAAGTGGGACAATGAATTAGAAGAGCTGGATGTTTGTGAGGACCCTAGTGACATGGTAAAATTCATGAAGTCCGTGTGTGGCAGAGTACATGGATAATCAATTCTGTATTTCAGAGTAACGGTTGGAACTGAAGTCTGCAAATGTTTCTTTGATGACATAATAATCTGGGGATGGGAGGTTTGGGATGTGTGTTTTGTTTTAGGATGATACTAACTAATTGTAAGAGGAATTTATACCACATTTTCTGACTTGCTTCAGTTTTGCTTTCATAAATGTTTGTAAGTGCAAATATCTCTCAAACATGAACTCTGTGAATTGCAAGTACTGGTTTCTTGGCAACCATATCAGGACTTTTCTATTTGCAGCTATAAAGGAGGGTGCATTTTCAAACAGACGGCAAATTTGGAGGATTTGATTGGATTGATGGTGATGGAGCTTTATAGTCTGTGTTTTAATTTTCTAAAATCTTACATTCTTGGTCCTCAGACCCCTAAGTGCAGTATGCCGTCAATGTGGTAAGTACCAAAGTAATATTGAGTTACCTAGGTAGTGAAAACCTGGGCAATTTTTCCTGGTTATAAGACAATTTTTGAAACATAAACCTTCCTTACATGGATGTTTTGTCACCAGGTGTATTAAGTAAATTACTTGTATAGTGAGTTTCAGAAGAATGATGATGGGGACTCACTTTCCATGTTACTGAGAGATTATGATGATAGGAGCTGAGGAGACAGTGTTCCTGCGTCTACTGTGTTCCCTGGGAGAGGCTGTTCAGGTATGGAAGGGAAGAGCCTGTGAAGGGTAAAGGGTGTTTGATGCAGTGTTATGACCCAAAAAATTTCAAGTACAGTTTGCCTCTTTCTGCCTCCCTGTGGCACTGCAATCTCAATGCCCAGTGCATTAAAAAAAATGTAAATAAAATGACCCTCCCCTACCTTTAGAGAGCAGATAATTTTCCTATAGATAATGAGCTCACAAAAGAAGTTTCTAAGGAGTTGCCAGGCTTACTGTGGAGGCACAGCTAGGAACCACATTTCATTCTTTGTTGCCCTGACCAAAATTTTCTCACTTTACCCACCTTTGCTCTCCTTTAGTCCTTTCTTTGGAGTTAGCCCCTTCAAAGCATGTCCGTTGGTCCTTTTGTCTTTGTCTTTTTTTTTTTTTTCTTTTTTAATACCTTAACACATATTTTTTCTTCTGTGAAATGGAGAGAGCAGTGCTTATACAACCTTCAAAGGGTTTAGTAGTGTTGGCTGTTTCAAAGATGCAGAACTTCTTGAGCCAGAGAACTAGGTCTTTACTTATATATCCACATAGGGAAGAAGAAACTAATACTTCATTCTTTGGGTATTTTATTTTTCTAATGTCTCCCTGGACTACTGATGGATGAAGCCAATGCATCATGTCTTTCTCAAGCTCATACTGCATGAAGTCAACATCTACCCATATATTTATTATTTATTACATGAAATATTTATTATTTTACTTGCTATTATTTTCAGAATCTCTTGACATAATTATTGAATAATGTATGCTTATGGTTATGTTTGTGCAGAGATGAGGATGGTACAGTATAGATTTCAACTTTGAGAATTAAGTGAAATCTAGCTACATATGAAGAACAACATATCGAGATGAAGTATGTCTGATGCCAAAGCAAATGGTGTTACTTTTTACTTCTTCCCCCTGGAAAAGGGCTACGTTTCTGAGATGAAATCCAGCATCTCAAATGAATTTTTCGTATTACTTGCATGTAGCAGGGTTCATTTTCTCCATCATCTAATGGATCATGTTTATTGAATCTGACAAACTTGAAAAACTGAACTTTCAGATTTGGAGGGTAAATAACTGCCTGCATTTGTTTGTCATTATTGATTTATCAAGACTTTCATCTTGTGCAGATGATTATAGGTTGTGTTTCCATCCCTTCATGAAAAGTTCCATTATCTTTCTTATATCTTTAAGAACTAGTATTGAGGAAAATATGATAGTTAGGAAAACCACTAGAAATATTTCATAGAAATTTTATAGAGATGCCATACAGTAAACGAGTGGTTATTGCCTTTCTGTTCATTACGTTGATTCAGTGGGGAGGAGAGGAGAGGAGAATATGACTTCTTGAAGGAAAAAATAGTCTTGATAACTGCTTTTAGCTAGGTCTGTAGCAAAACTTCTGCAGTTCTGCCTCTGTTAAAGATGTGGATATTCAGCTGTTTGGGCTAAAGATGTTTTCTTCTGTTGAGATTTTGCATCTGCAACAGATCTGTTTGAATTATCTGTCTGGTAGTGAAAAGACCGATTGCTTCCATCACTGTGGGACAGAAACCTGCCTCTTTTCTACTAACACTTTCCTTTCTGAACACTGGAATATCACAGTTCCCCAGCAAGAAAACTGACCTCATTGCTCTGAAATCAAGGGGGAGAGTTACCAGCACTAGCTGGGTGAACCCCAGAGTTGCACTATCCTTTTGGCATATACCTTGAATCCATTACTGTTCTGTTATGTGGTTTCTATCAGCGTTACACATGCTGTAGAAACACAGGGCACTTAGGGAGTGCATTTAGGAGCCAGCAGACGACTCTAGGGGGAGAGCAAAGCTTTGAGCAGGTGTGAGCTTAGTGAGCAGCAAGGAGAGGCAGCTGTGAGGGATCTTTTGAAAGGGAATTTGCAACACCTGGGTGGGGATGGTCTTGCTGGAAGCAGGGAGTGGGGTGTGCTTCAGAGGTGGTGGTCTGCCTCCGAACAATAGCTCTCAGACAGGATTTCTGAGCTTTAGAAGTCATCTATACAGGTACCAAATAAGGCTTACTTATTGTTCTTTATTTTGGGTCACTTTTGCTTATTGGGAGCATATGTGCTTATATATGTTTGGAAACTTGGATTATATTTATGAGCTAGGCAAGGCATAAGTCCTTCGCAGGACTACCCTAAAGTGAGAAGATCGATGCGTAGAAACTATTTGGGGTGCAAAAAGTCAACCATAATTTAGAAGACTGAAAAAATCTGTCTCTCAGACTTAGCAACCCCTTTGTGCAGGGAGCTGTTGGACTGCTACTTACCCGGTGTTTAGGTGTGTTGGGTGTATGGGAGTCATGGAGAGAAAGCTATTGTAACTGCAAAAGAGCAGTACTCTGTTGCATGTTCAGTGGTTATATATATTCTTTCAAGGCATATTTCACTGGATTTGCATATTGTTTGATTTAGTGCAGCTTGGCTTTTGCATTGGCTCTTTGTTGTTAGTAAACTAGAATGAGATGAAGATTTCTGTGTGTTAGGTTATGGAATTCAGATGGACAATACAGGTTGTGAAGGATGTATACCAGAAATTTGGATTTGCTTATCTATCTTTATGCTGGGTTGCAGATACTGCACCCGGTGCTCTGTGGATTGAGTCTCTCCTGTTTCTTTAATGAAACCCTTTTCACTTGTAAAAAGTGAGCGTAGAAGGCAAGCAGCCTTAGTGGTGCTATGGATGTAAGAAACAATACATTGGTATGCATGGTTCTCTTTTTGTAACAATATCCTTTTCATAAAACTAAAGGATGTATAGTTACGAGAGTGATTGGAAAAAATTGACTGCAATCGGTAAGGTCTGGTATTAGGAAGCTGAGACCAAATTTCTTCAAGCACTAGCTGAATCCTACTGCATTTTACCAGACACTTTGCTTCCATTCTTCCTCTCCTAGATAAGTTACAGATACAAATTACAGGGCTTTGAAATGAAACAAGGTGTACACTCCAGGGCCCTAATTGCTGACTGTTAGTAAACAAAAGTTTCTTGCATTAACTTACTGCAAAGGCTGCTGAGTAGCTGTTCTGTGGTATAGTTTGCTGTCATTTGGGGGGAGCTATTTCACCTTTTGTGAATGCTAATTGCATATTTTGAATTACAAGGATTTATTTCAGAGGCTGCAAAAACTGTGAGACATCTATCAGGTGGAAGAGAGCTCAGTGTTTTTAAACTACCAGTGTGTAAATGAACTCTTAGATTGCATTCTTTGAGCTCTCTGAAGTGCAGTGGTATGCACGTATCCAGTTATGAAGGATTACTGTTGATCCACTAGCTCATCTAGAGAAGTTGTTATTTTATTCTCATACTTCGGGTGACTGATTCATGTCTCGATGGTGTACATACAGAAATGCAATCCATTGATTACTTTATTCCTTACTATTCGTATGCAATGCTTATACTTTGCTTTATCAACCATACACTTTCATCACTGTCCTCACTCTTATCTGGAGTGCTGTTAATAATGAGAAAGCTTTTACCATTGTTAATTGTCTCTGGTGTAGTAGAATGGGTTGCTTTACCTTACAAATATACATCCTTCCTGAACAGTGGAAGGAGTGATGTGTGCAGTTGTCAGGGATGCCTACACTAGTTACCTGCTACAAAGTATTGGTTTTTTTCCATTAAACAAGTTTACTGCTATTGAAATTCAGCCCTAAGTAGCTCTGGGAGGGGGAAAAAGAGAGAAATAAACAAAATGGTGAATGATCTGCAGGCTGCCTTCCGGAACTGCAGTCAAGCCTTCAGCTTCAGATAAACTGAACTAATTCCTGCTTCAGACCCAGAGTGGAAATCTCTTCTAGCCCAAGATAAGGAAAAAACAAACTCCATTTATTGAAAACCAGCCTGAGCCAGGGGTTTCTTCATCCTGCCTCAAGTAAGAATGCAGAGGGAATTTGTTTATTCAAATGTTATAAGGTATGTTAGAGATTTCTGCTTTCTCTCTTCTTTCTTGAATTCTTTGACTTAACATCTGCACTGGTGGATTTATGCAAAATTTCAAGGCTAAGTGTCAGGTGTCACTGATAAATGCCACAGTCCACCTAGGGCAGTATATTAACAGTGGATTCTTGGATATACTCCAGCACAAGAGGTTAGAATTATGAGAAGCTGTGTTCTCTCCAGAAGTTAGGGCATGACATAGGTGCTTGTATAAACAGGTTGAATTCGGTGATGAGCTTTGCTCTGAACTGACAGATATCTAAAAATATGATTGATTTCAGCCATGGAACTATGATTTCCCAAGGTTTTCTTGTAACTGCTTTGTGCATGAGGGAAAAATAATTAAGAGCTCACTTTGCTTTCTTGAAAAAAAACAAACCCAATAGTCAACTTGTGATATTCCAGAGGATGTAGGAATATGTTCTAAAATACAAATGTTTTGACTGAAAAAATAATTAAGTTGTATACAGTAGCTTTTGCTGTTTTCTTCTTTTTTTTAAAATGTATCCGTAACAGTCTTAATACATGTATGTCTCAGTATAAGTAGCAATTTTAAACTTAGCATGCCTACACTTGGCTGCTTGTTTTAGCCTTTTAGTGGGGAAAAATAATTATTTTTTTTTTTCGTTTTTAGTCTAGTTCATTAGTGGCTTTTTGTAGAGAGCTTAGAAGCAGAGGCCTACATGTGGAAGCTGATGCTTACGAGGCAAAGATTAATAGCAGTTTACCTGATAAGAAGTTTAAGCTCTTGAGCAGCCAGGTATAGTGTGTGTTGGGGCTGTAAAAGCAGCACCTGTGTTTTACCTGTCTTTGGACCAGCTGGCACTGAGCTTCTCCTTTGTGTTCTCAGCACAGGTAAAAGCTATGAGAATATTTTTTATGTACAAGTGAAGATGCCATGCACATTTTCTTGTGTGGCCTTCACAAAGAAATTGAAATCACAACTGGAACTTTAGTGTGTGAGTGTGTATATGTGACCTTGAATCACTAGGTTAATTCTGAAACTGTTTCCTGCCTCAGTTTGCACCTTTTGGTTTGTGTCATGGAGCAGTTTAAGACTGTGCAAACTAGGCCTTTTCAGCTTAAATTAAACTGGGAGATGCTCTCCAGAAGTACGCCTAAAGCTGATAGGGGGCAGTTAGTCCACAGCACAGGATCAGTGCTAGTCCCAAGTAAAACACCGTAATCCTATTCTGTGAGCACTTGGTGGTCAGCACCAGCTGGTTGACTGTTTTGCAGTGTGAGATCTCCTCACACTGTGTTAAATTACTTGCTAATATAGATAAAACATGAGAATATTTTTATTTTTTTGTGCAGCTGAAAAAGGAGAGGGTCGTTTGGAACTGACGTTGAGGGGTGGAGGAGAAGTGTGAGTATCTTTTGAGGTGAACTGAAAGCTTCAGACTAGAAGTGCCTTGCACTGGAATAAAACTATATTTGGATTTTTATTATTTTAATGAGGATAAATGAAAATCTCACCCTTCTTGCTGTTTGCAAAGGACAAGGGATGATTATGGCAGTACTGCTTCATGAGACATTAGCAAAGCATGCAGGCTACTTTCCTGAGATGCAAGAGAAACATCTTTTAATCTTTCCTTTGATGAAACTTAGGCACCTCAAGTCTTCCAGGAGAAAGGTAAATACTAGCTTTGTAAGTGATTACAGGAAGGTTTATTTTGGTTTTGGTGTTTCCTATGGAAGGTTTCCACTTCGCATGTAATGTGTATGCTAGACTAGGAAAATGAGGGAGAACGACTCAAGAACATGATAATCGGACCCCAGGTCACAGTACCTGCTCCAATTTTGTAGTGCAAAGTGGGGAAGCTTTAGCAATTTGCGTTAAATGTGTAATGTTGTTAATAATGAAGATTAATCTAATTAAGTGCCAGTTTCAGGACCATGTTTATAAGAATATTTAAAGAAAATGATAGTCTGAATTCTACAAGATTAAACAAATGCAGATGGGGGTGTGTGTGTAAGGCAATACCAGGCTGAAACAGTAATTAAGGTTGTCTGTATCACTTTCATCTTCCTTTCTACTGTTCCACTTTTACTCTTCATCACATTTTATAGATTATTTTTAATCTGCCTCCTGGGTGATACATTTTTTTTCTCAGAGTTTGTTGTGCTGTTGTGACTGTGGGGGATAGTGTGCCATTTCTCCTTGCCTGCCACTGCTTGTCCACAAAGATGGACTGTGATTTTTTTTTTTTTTTTTTTTTTTTTTTTTTTGTATGTTTTTCTAGCTTGAGAGCATGCCAAACCTTCTTATGGTTTGACATGCCTAGTGTCCTTTCGCTGTAGGGCTGGACTGTAACTTTTGCAATGCCAAAAAGCTATTTTCTCAAGGGCAAAACAGGAGTCGAGCATACTGGAAAAATCACCATTACCATTTTTCTGTAGGTCTTTTGTAAGAGCTTTCATACAGTAATATGAAAGCTGTGAAGGGGCTACTAGATGAAAGTACTGTCAATCAAAATGTAAAACTATTTATCCTCATTAGAAGTTATAATAACATATATTCATGAATTACGCATTTTTGATGCAGAACTGAATTATTTTTTGGGGGTTTTTTTTTTTGGTCTCATAACATAGGATATTACTAACTATTAAGAAAGTAAATTATGGAGTAAGTGATTCTTGGACAAAGTAATTAGATCTCAATTCCTTTCTTTAAAAGGGTTCCTTTTTGTCTTACTTTTTTCTGCTTAGCATTTTTTTCTTGCATGAGACAACTGGCTTTTACTTTTTTTTCAGAGGTAAAATAGTTCTGAATAGCCAAAAGGGAGACTAATATACCTTGTTTTGCCTTTTAAATGTGCATATAATCAGACACATTTATATTTAAATATATAGGCACATTTATATAAACATGAAATTTAAGAAAACTTTTAGAACTTGTATCATACACAACATAGATGTTTGTTTTCTAATTATGCTGTGCTCTATGCTTATTACTAGCTAAGAGAAACTTTTCATATTATATTTACCATTTTATCTTGTTTTCCAAAGGAAATTGGTTTGTGGTTGCATGTGTATTTCCTCTTCCCTTGTAGTTTCTAGTCTTGTTTAATTTCAGGTGAGCTTGGCAGGAGGGTAAAATCAAAAAAGAGGTGGCTGGTTTGGGGAGGTGCTGTTAGCATTCTCTGCTGTGAAAGAGTCCCTGTGCCTGGAGTAGGTGTTTCCTTGTTTTTACCACAACAGCAATTCTAGATGTGTGGATAGTTTAGTGTGCTTCTTGGCCATGTATTTGCTGAAACAGTTCATGCTTTAGTTTCCTTAATCAGCTACTGTCAGGACACAAATCCATGGGAGATGGCACTTACCTAGTTGTGCTGCTCACCTTCTCGCTCTTAACACTGGAGACTTACACTTGCTTTCAGAAAAGTAAATTTTAGAAAGTGTGTTCTGTTAAAGCAGTAAATGGACTGCAACATCTGATTTGTACAGACAGCATATCTGAGACAGCGTATCTTTACTTAATTAAGCTTTTTGGTTGATCATCTTGCTAAATATAATTTGAGAACATTTGAACAACATTACTTGAAACAATAAAAGCAGGTGTGCTAAATGTTGCTCTACTTCGAAAGTTTTTCTGGGATACTTTGGAGTTGTGTATTGTTGATATCAACTTCTTACAGGAATTCTGTGTTTGATCTCTATGACGGTTGGTCATGGGACTAGATGGAGATAGTAGAAGCCTTTTGTGGTATTTGTTGTTGAATGACATTAGTTAAACTACAAACAAGACAGTTTTGTCCTTTGGAAGGAAAATGTAGGTGGAGAAATAATCTGCATTTATAATAAAGATGATTTACTACTATTTTGTAGTGGACTTGGTTGAAGAGAATTAAATTTTTAACTTTTTGGAAGCCACCGAAGTAATAAGCATTTCTGTAGTAACGATGTATTATTCAAGCCAGAGAAAGCCTAACCGTCTCATAAAGCAGTAGAAGAGATACTGAGCTCTTATCATTTCATGGAACAATGCATGAGGCAGTTTACAGATGTTTCAGAGTGAAATCTTGGATGCCAAACTGTTTGATAAAGTACTTAGGAGTTTAACAGAACCTGGAGTATAAACTATCCAGCTGTTATATGCTGTGAATTGGCATGTTCTAAGAACCTGCAAGCTGTATTTAGAGTTTGTGCTTTACATGCAACCCATCAAGTCTTGGATAGAATATTGGAAGCTGAGTTGTAATATTCTGCATAACTCTTGTGTTCTTGGGGAATTAATATTGAGAAATAGATAATTGCAGTTTTTGAACTACGGTAGGTTTCTGACAGCGATTGTGGAAAGAAGACAACCAAATATTAATATTTGCTGTATGATCTGGTCTGAAAGGAGCCAAGGGAGTTTTTTGGGTACTGTCAGAATTGTGTGTAAGTTTGTGTGGTCCCTCAGCAGTCACCATGGAAGATACTGGCTTTGTAATGAGTTAAACACTTAGACTATGGTTCTGAAAACTGTTTAGCATGCTTCAGAGAGAACACACTGATATCTGACTCAACATGCAGTTGTATACAGTTATATTTCTGTCTTTTGGTAAGGCAATGAATAACTTGTAACATGTGATTGTCATCTTTGTTCAAGGAATATAAATAATGCAAATTTAATTGGGCTTTTAGGTAATGAATTTACAGGGTTATATGCTTAAATCTTATTTCTGTTCTTTAAACCGAATGAGAGATGTTTTGGTAGATTGAAGGCCTCATCCACAATGCCCTCCAGGATAGTCCATGTAGTATTTGCCCAGTTGCTAAGCAGACATGCAAGTCATGACCTTATGTAAAGCTTTGTTTGCCTTTTTTTTTTTTTTTTTTTTTTTTTTAACAGTGGTCGTTACATGTTTTGTTAGAGGTTGACTTCTGTTTTAATTAATTTTTCTTAAAAACATATCACTGAATTGGAAATATTTTCTTCGGTATCTTGTGACTGCACTTCCAAGAATACGTTTGTATAAAAGTTGGCCCAGCTTCCTGCTCTTGGCAATTGTCACAAAACTCCATTTGCATATTTGCATGAATGTTATTGGTCTATCTTTTTCAAATGCTGAGTCTATTTACTTTTATTGATAAAACCTGTTCTTTAAAACTACTGGGTTTGATTAGAGGTGTATGACATGGATTAAGCTATTCAGTTTAATTTGAAAACACAGCTTTTGAGAATTGTTTGCAACTTATTTAAAAATGGCTCTTAAGTTCATTATCTTCTTGAAAGTTAAAGGTAAGTTGCTCTATTTGTTTGGTGGGGTTTTTTTGTTTTGTTTTTTTGTTGGTTTTCTTTTTCAGGTAATTATTATAGTCAGTGCTATTTCCCCTAATCAAAAACAAGACGCTTTCAGTATTTTTACACTTGTTGAACTGTTCTTTTAAAAAGAATGCTATAAAAGATAGAGGTGAATGCTACCTTAGTAAAATAAGGTAGTTAAGATTATAAACCCAAGAAAGTTAAAAAGAAAAAGGCATAATTTTCAACTACAAACATTCATTCTTCAAGATACTTTATCTTAAACTGATCTGGAGACTACATGTTATTAATAGTAAAATATTTATAAAAAATTGTAAATCCCTCTGAGGAAAATGTATGTTAAATTAAAGATCCTGATCTATCAGGATAGCTTAGAGCTGATTCGATCAAAGTTGAATCTCTGTAGTGGTACTTTCTTACTAGGCTGCATAAAGTATATTTATTTGAAGCACAGTAGTTCATTGTTGGTATTTGTCCTCCTTCCCCTATAAATAAGCTTTGCTACTTAGTTCAAGTATTTTAAATGCCAAAGCAAGAAGAGAATAAGAGAGAAACCATTTTAAATATTGAAACAAAGGCATTTTGGGTTTTATTTTTATCGGTATATATGAACCTTCTGCATGACAGGAAAAATGTGCAGTACTTCATCATAGAATGGTTTGAGTTGGAAAGGGCCTTAAAGATCACCTAGTTCCAACCCCTCTGCCATGGGCAGGGACATATTCCACTGGACCAGGTTGCTCAAAGCCTCATCCAACCTGGCTTAACATTTATCTGTCATGCTAGAGATTCAACTTTGCTGTTAAATTTCTAATTCTTCAAGATTTTTTGTGTAACAATTAAAACCTATTTATTAAAATGTTTGTTCTAAAGTTGTTTTTAATTAGAACTTGAAATGAGTTTTAATATTGATGTCATATTGCATGTAACATAGGCTTTACATGGATTGGATTCAGAAGTTTCCAAAGGTATTAAACAGTTTGTCATACCGCACTAATTTGTTCACTGTAAGCATCCTCTTTCGTAAAATGAAGGAGTTGAAATATTCCACAGAATTTTTTCTGTTTGTTTTTAATCTGATAGTTTTCTTGTTCCCTGCTACTTATAAAAGCTCTCTTCATTAATAACTGGACTCCAAGGGAGGGGAAAATGAAAACTTATAAATTTTAAAACATCTCCTAAAAGCAATCTAAGCCAGCTTCATGATCTATAAAAATGTTACAGATTGTAACTTGTGTCCAGGGAGTTGGATTTTATGATGCTAAAGCTGTGACCTGTAAGTGGAGAAAGACTGAATCTGGTCTCTTTGTAGCTGAGAACAGTATTTATTTATTTTCAAATCTGAGGCTGGGCAAAAATTAAATACTGGAATAAAAAAATGGTAAAAATCTGCAAATCTTTTTAGGGATTAAGAGCGTTAGAAATGTTGGTATGGATATTGCCTCCATTGGAATAATATATGCAGAAATGAGTTATGAATATTAACAGAAGCTTAAATGTTTTAACTCATCAAGCCAAGGATTCTTGCCTTTTGTCTTCCTATGTTGGTTTAATAGAAACTCCTGCTCTCACTAGCAGCAATAGAATCTGATGTTTTCTTTGCAGTTACTAGGTTCACTAACCCTATTTCCTTTTACTTATAAGGTAGTGTTATTTTTTTTCTTTTTTATTTTTCATTGCATTCACTTTTGCCTTCTGTAAAAATGTCTTGATTAGTCAAAGGGAAAATGAAAACCTACAAAAAAGATAAAGGTGCAATCTCAAAGTTTTTTAAATGAACTGCCTCAATCCTTGGTGAATAGCTGCAGGACCGACAAGTTCTTAGCTTCTTTATGGAGAGCTGGACGTGAAGGTGGCTGCTATGATGAGGATGCTTTTCTATGAGTTTGTGCTTATAGCAGTTAAATGCAATCACCCACCCTTTCCAGACATGTCAAGGTAGCCTCTGGAGAGGGAAGTTGTCAGAGCTTGAGATCATTTAGCACCTCACAAGATCAGGCATCAGATGGTAATAACCTTTGTGCAGTGCTGACTTGGACAAAATTCAAGGTAGTGGCCTATAACAAAGTAGTGGCTTATTTTTTTTTTTAAATAGAATTTCTACCGCCCAGGTTTTCTCTTTAAAGCTTGGCAATCCTGCTGTCACTATTTGTTTTTGCACTGCAGGCACAGCACTGATCTTTCCATTGTGTGTGTGTGATGCAGGAAGGCGTACAAGAGTAGTGGCTATGCTCTCCAGGACAACATCTCTTTTTGGACAGGAGAACTAAAGCTTGAGATGACTAGAGATTATATGCAGTTCAAATCGGTCATGTTTGTTAGTTTGAAAATAACTTGTATTTTCCAGAAATCTTCATCTGTGTAAATGAGAAGGGATTCCTGATTGTTAATTAATGGAGATTATATAGTGATCATAGAATCACAGAATGGTTTGGGTTGAAAGGGACCTTAAATATCATCTAGTTCCAGCCCCCTCCTGCCATGGGCAGGGACACCTTCCACTAGACCAGATTGCTCAAAGGCCCGTCCAACATGGCTTTGAACACTTCCAGGTGTAGGGCATCTACTACCTCCCTGGGTACCTGTTCCAATGTCTCACCACCCATGTTGTTTTAAAAAAAGAAAAAAAAGTCTTCCTTATGTTTAGCCTAAATCTCCCCTTTTTCAGTTCAAAACCATTCCCCCTTGTCCTGTCCCTTTTAAAAATTCCCCCTCCAGCTTTCTTGTAGGCCCCCTTTAGGTACTGGAAGCCTTCTCTTCTCCAAGCTCAACAAGCCCAACTTGCTCAGCCTGTCTTCACAGGAGAGGTGTTCCAGCCCTCTCATCATCTTCCTGGCCCTCCTCTGCACTTACTGAAACAGTTCAGGAGTTCATGCCCTTCTTATGTTGGGGGCCCCAGAGCTGAATGCAGTACTCCAGGTGGGATCTTGCAAGAGCAGAGGGGGAGAATCACCTCTCAGCCTGCTGGTCACACTTCTTTTGATGGAGAATAAGTTTTCATTTGACAGGCTTTCATATGACAAATTTAAAAAGATTGTCACTGGGTAGTGGGGAGGTAAAATAGGCAAGAGTCAAAGAGGAAGGAGTCTGGATGTGTATGAAATCCTATGCTTCTCACCACTGGGTACATTTGCAGTGTCATTGTTATCTACGATAAAGAGGATACTAAAATAAAAAGGACTCTTCTCTGTTGTGCACTCTGAAAATACCCATAGGAGTTCTAGTTCCCTCTCAGCACAATAGGAATAAGGTTTAGATAATTTAGACAAGTGAGTTTCATTTCAGTTGTTAAAAGATCTTTAGAACTTGCTTGTTAGAGGACTAGAGGATTATGTGTAATTCACAGGTCTCTGACTTTCTTTTCCAAGAAGAAATCTGCTTTTGTGCTAGGAACTTCTTGGCCTTGACTCACAACTGCTAATTATATCAGCCAACTCTGCTGTCCTGCTCCTCTGGGTGAATGTTTGAGGGATCACTCATCCAGCTGTGGATTGGCTTTGCCAGCCTGTCTACTGAAGATGATGCTGAAATCAAGTAACTAGCTCAGAAATTGTTGGTTGTTTGTGGTGGTGTTTTTTCCACCTAAAATTGGGGTTGTGCAGTGGATTATACTCAGCACATCACTGTGACACAAGACAAGTTTGTTGCTTTTCTTTTTTTTTTCTTTTTCAGTTAGAAGAAGATTTGGTCATGTGTAAGTAAAGTAGTTTCTTTTGAAAGGAGCCTTCTGTTGACATCATGGAAAAACAAAGTGCAGGGGTAGTAAAATAAATGATTATACAAGAGGATTGTATGTTGATATGCTCCAAAAAACACAGATTTTTTTTTTTTTTTAATGAGGTGCTTTTGTTGTTTTTTTTTCCCCCCTCTTCTTCTGCTATGATTTAAACGATAGTGGTCTTACTTGGATTTCATTGCAATCCTCTTCCTGAATGATATTCTTTATCAGATTTCCACCCAAAGCTCCCTCTGGCTCTTGGTGATTTAATCTGTTCCTGCAGTGAATCAGGCAGGTATGACTGATTTGGATTTAAAAAAAAAAAAAATAAAATCAGGGGATTGGGTAGATAAAAAGCTGAGTTCCCTATTTCCAAACGTATTGTTACTTTATATAGAGAACATTGGTTCAGAAACGGCTATTGCAGCACATTTTTCATTGATACGCACCTGTGCCAGTTACTGAAATGTGACACAAAAGCTCTTCCTATAATAAGGAATTCATTTTTTTGATGGATCTTGCCTTTTGGAAATAGACTCTCTATTCTAACATCCATGCTGGTGACGGTTCAGGACAGGATTATGCTTTATTTTTGTCTTGGAGAGAACATTGAAGAATACTGAGCTGATGAAAGTACCAGTAAATGTGTCAGTTATTCATTTTTTCATTGATGTGACAAAGCTGCATGTCCAGTTGCAAGCAGAGGGAGACAGATGAGCCAGAAAGGTTAATTACTTCTCATTTTCTCACCCTTATGTTTATTTCAAATGCTCATCTCTTTCAGTGCCTGAAGGTGGCCAATTAATCTTATGTACTTCTGTTTCTACCAAAAGAATGGTTGTGGTGCATCTCACTGTTCTTTATAAAGGCATGAGAAGTTCTGTACTGAGCAAAAATACCAAAAAGAATAGAAAAAGGCTTTTGGAAGCCTTTTTGAGGGTCTGGTGAAAGCTAAAACTTGTAGTTAACTTGGCATGAAAGTTCTTCCATCAGGAAGATTAGGGGTTATGCTTGGAGAGAACTATGGTCTCTACCTTTCTTCAAAGCAGAGTCATTTCATTCCCTGCAAGTTGTATTCAGAGGTAAAGCTTTCAAGTAGAAACCTAGCACCAGGGAGCCAAGCCACCTCACTTAGTAGTTTCTATACTTCCCAGCTTCTCAATTGTTAAAATATTTCAGTTGCAGTGGATTTGTCACTGCATGCTCTGACTCTTCCCTGGCTGTATGGATAAAGATGATGGAGCTGTACCTGCTATTGCGGTATTTATGTTCGTAGAACCATGAAAATGGGATTAATAAACGTGAATTCTCCTGTGGTACCCTTAACTCTAAAGCAGGCTACATGTTTGGGTTTTTTTATGCTTATTACCCTCTCTTTTATTTTCTGTCATATCGAAATATATTATTTGAGAAGCTGTGTGGAGACAAAATGTCTAACAAGAATTCTTCCTGACTTCTGCAGTCACTGTTAACTACTATTTCATATCTACTACATCAAAACAAAAAATAACTTCTTAAAACAGATGTAAGAAAATATTTTCTCTCTTTAAATTCCTCATCCTTCAATTTTTTTACTTATTTATTTATTTTAAATTTCCTCCCAGAGAGTACTGTGAGTTGCTTGATATTCAGTTTCACTGTTGGAAAGTTACCTCTTGGCTGGCAAAGAATTGGTAATATATCAGGAAATTGATGTTGAAAGGATGTCAGCATGAAGTCACCATACAGAAAGTAGTATCAGAAGTTCAGGAAGCTTAATAATTAGAAATGATGTCTGGCAGATAAAGGCAAAGCACTTTAGAGATGGACCTAAAGACTTGTGCAAAGGGATCTCTCTGTCATGTCCATCATAGAATAATCAGATTTTAAAATACTGTAAGAATTCTTCCTTTTTTTAAACAGGAGACCTCTTTATTCCTGTTATTCTCTCTGTTCCTTTGCAGTAAAGAAGTATTATTCAGAGCCACCAGTGATACCTCTTTTAGGACATCTCCATGTCCTGAAAGGCGCAAAGGCTAAAAGGCATAGTTGTAACAATACTTCACAGTGCTGTGCCAGTGGTGTGGTGTTGAAAAGGAGAAAGAAAGAGAAGCAAAACAGTAAAATGATTTTTTGATGCAGCTACATTGCGTTTAACTGGTAATCTAGCAGTCCTCTCAATGTAGCTTACAGTTTACCTAAATTCCTTGAAGATAACTCCCTGACTAGCTGGTTAGTCACAGAAAGTGTTTTTGGTCAACTATTACAAAGAAATTTTGGGAAAACAGGTTTTGTGAAGCTCTGAGTGATTCAAGTGCAACCTCCCTGGATTCATAGACTTATTCCTAAATCTGTCAATTGACAATGCGTTGTTTACTTTCATTCTTGCCTCACTTTTGGAAAGCGTTTGTCCATCTCATGCTGTATGCTGTGTAACAAGAGAATTGGAAAGGAGGCTGTTTACTCCATTCTTTTATAATATTTGGTTTGATATGTATTTCTTCCTTTATTATTTTACTTTGACAGTTTAATCTGTTGAAGCCTTCAATTCATAAATACCATTTATCAGAGTTACAGTATTACAGTAGTGAGAAGTGGTTGGGGTAGTTTAGCAAGCAGAGTACCAGACACAGTTTCTGGAGATCTCTTCACCTTTGTCCCTGCTGCTTTTGTTGTCCAGTGCATGTCCAGGTTGCTTTGCCATCACTCAGTTTCTTCCTTTTCAGAGCAGGGTTGTTAGTACTGTTTTAAACTGCTGCAAGATCTGTTTGTATAATCTCATACAATGAGGATTCCGCCGCTCATCCTCCTTCCAGTTCAGTGTCTCTTTGTATTGTTTTATTAAAAAGAATGTTAGAGCTTTTTTGATTTTTCTCTTCTTTCTAAATTGTGATGAATGGCCTTTCTTACAAGGCTTGAAAAATACCTAATTTTAAAAATAATTCTGCATAGATATTTTTGTACTCATTCTCATACTGCAGTAGAGGTTAAAATTTGAAAAGCAAGTCTTCTTATATCCTTTCTTCTTGCAGACTTCTGGTTCTCGAAGTACAGAGCTGGTCTTTACTGGGCAGGATTTAGATTAGATGTAACAGAGCGGATGGTGGGTGGTGAAAGGTTTGTGTAGAAAATGCAAAAGGAGCGTGGCAAGAACATTCATGGGAATAGAGTAACATCAACATCACTGGTATATGAGATCGCTAGTCAAATGAATGGAGAATGAAAAGTGCATCAAACCTTGCAGATGAAGTTTATGAAGAAGAGGACTGATAGTTAATTAAAGCCTCCTAAAGCTGAAAATGCATGCATCTCCATTTTAAACCTGTTAAAATTGTGCATGAGTTAGCATGCAGAAGTCAGTACATATTTATTGTATAGCTCTTCAACTCCAGAACTTTATATATTGCTCCTTAACACACAGTAATTATTGCCTTCAGTTTTAATTAAATGTAGAGTCATGTATATTGGAAACATGATTTATACACTTTTTTCAGAGTGTAATGGTTATCAATCTTTCTATCTGGGCATTTCAAATGTTAGCTATGAAAGTAAAATTCAGTATATTTGTTTTGCTTTTTATAAGGACTGGTTCTAGTTTAGCTTTCTTGATCTATCTCTGTCTTCCTTACCACACATCAGGATTTGTAAGTCTGAAAAACCTAGATTGAATTGCTGAAACCCTTGCAGCCTGTACTCAGTAATCCCAGAAGAATTAAGAAAAAAGAGGATGGACTGTGTCACATTCATTCACATCATCTTAGCTTGTCATTGGGTCACAGACTAAAGGGAATAATTGCATAACTGATAAGGCAGAGAAAGGCACTGTCATTAAGAAACTCCGAGTCAAACAGGCTGCTCAAGTATGTCTGCATGCAGGCCCTGGGACAATGATAATCACCGAGATCTCTACATACTGAAGGTCTTAAATTGTGGAATTTGTGCACACTGAAGTCACCATGATGTCACAGTAATAATTTTTTGGTTTTTAATTTTAAAATTCTACTTTAATGGAGTCAGAAGGGAAATCCTTAAATATAGATATTCATGTAAAACTGTTCAGCAGCACTGTATAGGTTGAAAATGTGCTCTGCAGTGAGGAAGCAATGTTACTCCTCTTGGAGAGCCTATTATGTGTCCTTCCTAAAGCATGATCCCAACCCTCTGCACTCTTATCTGTTTACCTACTGTACGCTTCATTTCCCAAGACCTGAACCTGCATCCTCATTTGGAAGAGCACAGCTTGAGACCTAGATGGTTTTGAAGGGGGACAATGGAAGGAGAGTTTGGTCTTGTGCATTGTAAGGTTTGACATCTTCTGGCCATACTGATGTGCAGACAAGAAGACAGTTGATGCAATTATGCAAGCTCTGTGCTCAAGGTGGATCAGCTGTGGTCTCATAATGGGGCAGCAGGAGGGCTGGACTAGGAGCTCTAGGGCAAAAAAGATGCCCCACAAGCCTCAGACTGCTTGTTTTCATGGTTGGCCTTGCTTGTTGCATTGATTCACAAGCTTTCAGGCGTCTAACTACATTTAGTTAGAAGAAACAAAACTGCGGAGATCCCCTGGGAGAAAAGGAATGGATTCTCATTGCAAGTCTGAACTCTAATTATTTGCATCTATGCTACTGTGAACTTCCAGATGGCATGTTGCTCTGTTTTTTTCCAGTGCAATGCACACTTTGGGGAATTTTTGTGAGGAAGAATGAAGCATATTTGAATCTGCATTCTATCCTAGTACCCTGCAAATGCCTTATAAGCAAGACTTCCTTGTCTGGCAGAAAGCTTCTGTGAATTAAGAGCAACTTGCATTAGGAATCCACATGCCAAATTAACTTAGTTTAGTTCAGCAGCCCAAACAGATTTTATTTAGCAGGCAGTCTGTTCCACATTTGGATGGTCTGCTGACATCATGTGCTTCTTCCCTCTAAATCATCCAGGATGAAACTGGGATTTTATTATTCATTGAACCCATACAAACATTTACTCTTTCTCACCTACTAATGCAAGGTGAAACTTGCCTATTTTAGCTAAATCAGCTCTTGAAGTGCATATGCACAAGTGATCAACATAAATACTTTCTTTGAAGAGTCCAAGACATATACCAGCATTCCTATTTTGAAACCTTCAGTCTCTTGTTGCAAAATGTTACATATTATGGAACAAATCTCCTGCTTTTTCAAGTATTTTCGATTGTGACTTCCTTGTTTAAGCTTCCTTTCTCCTGACCTTTCTTCTTGCTGTAGTTTTAATTCCTTTAAGCTTTCCGGATGCTTTATTTCCCCGTATGTGCTTATTTCCCCATATAAAGGCATAATGCATGATATCACAGCTGGCGGTGAAACTGTAGGTGTGATCTTATAAATAGGATGTTCTTATTTTTATTGTTTTTCCTTTTATTGAAAAGAAGCAACTAGAAAATAAGTTCTTCAGTAACAAATAGCCTGTTTTCATATGTCATATATTAAAAGAAAATGGAAAAGTATGGGAAATAGTGGCAGTTCTTAACTGCAGGCATATCTCCATCAATTGCTTTTTGGTTTGTGATTTGAAACCGGTAGGCTGTATAAGAATTTTCACCCCAAGAATAATACACGTACAACAACTGCTTTCCATAAATTTAAGCTTTAATTTCCAGGTACTACTGGTTGCTATTGCACTGTAATAGTGTTGATTCCGCAGCCATAAAATACTCTCCTTTGAACAGAGGCAGATAAGAGTGGTAGAGTTGTGCTGTCTCTAACTTTCTCTGATGCACTCTTCTGTCTGCTTACAGTAGCTGTGGTGATATTTGATTGAAAATTTGAGAGAAAAAATTATTTCATGCCAATGTAGCTTTTAGTTTATTTTACCGGAGTTGGATCCCTGATTTAAAAGAGCTCAGAGACCAATATGTTTGTTTCATAACAATACTTGAGAAAGAGAATTCACTTTTTTGTGAGAGGATTTCAGATTCATGTAGTGCCTGGGCAATGGAATTACAAAATTGGAATTATTGTCTGACTAGCAGAGGGATAAGTCCAATTTAAAATAGGGGATTTGTGCTTGTCCATCTGTGCATCTACTTTATGACTACCAGTTACTCTGTCAAGTAGCAGGCTTCTTAATGATTTGAGAAAGACATTTCCATGAAGGAATTGCACTCTGTCCTGTTTTTCAATATGTACAAAGAGCTTACGGTTTATATATTTATTTCCACAATGCAGGTAACTTCTATTTAAGACAAAAAAAACCGCAAAAACCAACCCATCACCTTTCAAGCTAAGGTCCTGTCATGAAGATGAAAAAAACCCTGTTGATGTGATGTTACTTAGAATGATGCTGGAATAGAGTTGTAAGAATATAATAATTCCTTGGTTTTGCTCCCAATCCCTTTGAGTATTATCAGGCATACAATGCCGTCCAAAATCAGCCCAGCCCCAGTAATCTAGGACCACCTCTTGAGCAACCTAACTTAGAGCAAAACATAATGCTCATAGGTTGCTTGAGTGCTATACGTTATAATTCTGGAACTATAGGGGAGAGGTTGAAGATCAGTTCTGTTTTCACTTGGGACCAAATATATTGCAAAGCTTGCTTCTTTTCTGTGCCAGGAAGGAGCAGAAAAAGTGTACTGTAAGAGCAGCAGGTGAGAATGTGAAACATCCTCATTACCGTTGAGATGGACATAGTCTCCCAGTGGAGATGTACAGTAATTCTTCTATGTAGGATGCCTTAGGTACACATGGATTTGTCTTTACTGAAAGTGTTTGCTGTGAAATATACATAGAAGTCAGAAAAATGACCAAACACTTTTATGTCTTGTCTTCCTCTGTTTTGTGCAGGAAGGCTGAACAGCTGTACCTTTGGGAAAAGAGTATTGTTTCCACAGCCCAACCATTCAGTTACTGGGTCAGCCTGTAGTGCATTGGGGTTGTGGTTTTACGTGTTCATCACATGACATGTTTATGTTTGTCCTGTGGTTCTGATCTCCCTTGGGGAAGGGCTAGCAAAGTCTTCCTGGCTCAGGAAGTTGAAGCTGTGTGGTAGCTGTGGCTTTGTACATAGAGGTTTTTTTATTTTATTTCTTTCTTTTACACCTGCTAATTTCTGATGCCTTTGTGTTTTTCCATTTGTACCTTTCACGCAAAATTGTGTGCCGCTCTGTTAAGGGTAGACACTTCTGGTTTTGAGATACTTCATGGGAATAAGCAAATCTTGCAGTTTTCATTTTATATAGATCATAGAGACCAGACTTGCAGGTGCATTTCTAGACTTCAGAAATAAGACAGCAGGTTTACTACAGTGTCTGCTTTCTATAGACTTTGTTCTGTCTGTGAAGCACCAAGAGCACCTGTGGCATTACATGCAGAACAAATGTGGCATATAAAACACTTTGTAAATGAAATTACATGCCTCTTGCAGTTGCTTGTACTGAGGAAGAATTTGGGATAGCTAACTAGGAAAGAAAAATTGTTCCTTGTTTGATTTGTATGCCAACTCAAGCAAGGTTCTGCATTTAAACAAGCATTACTGCATAATTACAAGATAAAATGCATGAAAACTTTGAAAGTATATAATGCTCTTCTTTATTGGATCAAAGTACTAGCAATTTTTTAATAGGCATGTTAGTTTTGCTGTCGTTCCTATAGAACTCTTTAATTTTTAAAGTTTTATGCATAGTCTGCAGAAGTAATCTGCTTAAGAACTGCCTGCAGTTATCCATACTTGTCCATTTTATTTTGGCTGTGATGACTAATGCTTTTGCTTACTTGTCTACACAGCCCTTAAGGAAAGGCCATAGTTCTTAATCAAGATTCTAAGTCTTCTCTCAATATACATAATTCAGTCATTATTAAAACAATTTCCTTCCTGTCTCATCTATTTGTTACTGTAATTCACACTTAATAATTTGAGAGGTTGAGAGCTCTTGGCAGAAAGTCACTGTTCACGTGTTAATTTACTGGTTTATTATTGGTGTTCTGTGAATTGCAGTAGTCACTACTACCCCATCTATGATGGATTTATAATAAAAATATAAAAATTAATACCTAGTAACAGGCACAGATAGTTAAGAAATCAATGAGATGAAACATCGTAAACAGTAGTATTAGGATACCATTCATCTGACTGGATAACCCAACCGGAAAAGTATTGTGAAAGAAGCTTTGAAGTAGTAAGGCAAGTCCTTACAAATCATATTATTTTACATGAGAAGAGGAGGATATTTTTAATGCCTCATTTATTCTTTGAACCTCCAGCTTTTGGTTTCAATGGCTATGGCAGAGGTAGAAAGTGTTGGCGCAAACCTCTCAAACACTATACAATCATTCCTCCCTGCCTTTTAATTTAAAACTGAAGCATCCTCATTGAGCTTGGTATGAATGAGGTTTTCTTCTGCTCTTTGCTCTAGGAGGCAGGGCGTTGCTTGAATAACTGTGTGCTGAATGCCTGGATCATACAATTTAGGCTATGCCCCTTTTAAAATTTAGAGTAGCCATTTGTAATCTCTGTAGCTCACATGATGTTTCTTCATTACTCTTGCTATGGTCAGTTATACCTTCAACAAATAGCAGAGTTGAGACTCGCAGAATGCCTGGCTTATATGAATAGAAAAAATTTCCCATGTAAAATAAAAAAAAACCCAAACCACCGCAAACTCATCCCTTGACAACTCCTCTTCCCTCCCCTCCCCAGCTCTAAACCACAAGCCAACCCCCCTCAGGTTTGACTTGGAAGTGATTTAGCTCCACCTGGCTATGGAGGTCATGTGAACCAGTGTCTGTATTGAAACAGGTTGACTTCTTTAATTTGGAAACTGCTACTTAAAAATGTCTAAAACCAAAATCAAATAGAACTGCTGCGCTGTAGTTGTCATCCGGTGGTGTGATGAACATTTTGCAAATTGCATATTCTACCCAACATCTATTACTGTGGTTATTATTTTAGAGGGTTTTTTAAATACTGAGAGGTCAACAGCTAGAAATCCTAATTGTTTGTGAGCCCATATGGAAACACTTCCAGTAGCGATATTGTCCTAAAGCAGGCTGCAACTCTGGGATGGAAGAGTTGTGTTAACCAGGTGGTGTGAGAAGGCAAATCTTTCAAACTGGTTAGATTAGATTAATTTGGAATTAAAACCCAGATGATGTAGGTGTACACAAGTTTCCCAATCCTTCTGACTGAGGTTCAAACAGTTTAGCTTCCTGTGATTTCCCCCCACCACCTCAAACTAAATGAGATCATCCAAACCATTTAAAAATACACAGGTTTAATTAGGTGGTTTTTTTGGTTGTTTGTTTTTTGGTTTTTTTTCTTGGTTTTGTTTTGGGTTTGGGTTTTTTTTGGGGGGGGTGGGGTTGTTTTTTTTGTTGGTTTTTGAAAGATAAAAAGGTGACATTTGTGGCTTAACTAAACTTCTGGGTTTTTTTTCCCATAATATAAAGAAGTACAGGACAGTATTGCTTATGCTTATATATAATCAGGTGCTGTACTGGTGAATTCAGGGTCTTTGATGGTGTTACTCCTAGCCCAACAAGGTGGGGGATCCAGTTATAATTTGAGTGGTGAAAATTTGCAAAACCTTCAAATATTTCAAAATCTTTGGATCCAAGGGAAACCAAGAGAAGTAGGAGTAGAACTGACCGTTATGGTTTGTGCTTTCCAAATCAACTATCTTAAGAAGAATTGCTGAGTTGTTTAGATTATTTTAGGGTAGGTTGTAGAACAGTGTTTACTTAGAAAAGTAGGAACAGTTTTCCTGTGCTTGCTTAGAAAGACCCTTGGTCTTCTGGACTATGCCCTTGATATCTTCCAAGATGTAAATTAGGAAACCTTTGCACACCTTGGCCAGCCCAGTACCTATATTCCAAACAGCAAAGTGAAGAGTACTCTTCTCTCTTCTGGCAACCATCATACAACAAAGAACCTGTTCTGACACTTGCAGTTTTAAGTTTTGAAAGAATATATAAAATAAACCACACAAAATAGAAAAGGAGCTATTCAGGAAACTGGTAATAATCTCAGGGGGGAGTAGGAAGGCCATGGTAAGACTCTAGAAATAGTAAAAATAAAAAAAGGAGGCTATGGAATAATGAGTCGTCATGCTAAGTACAGCAATGAAACAACCTTATGGAAACTGGACATGTCCTTTTCAAAGGGCTACAGCTTAGTGAGAAAATCTACAGCTGTAGAAATCATTGGTGGGAAGGCAATGTGGTGATAAAGTTCAATGTACTAGATATTTCTTCAAAACTGTGAAACTCATGCATATATTTGTATCATAACATCAGCTTGAAAATGCTAAATGCCACTGTTAAAATTTCTGTTAGCATTTCAGTTGTGTTCTCTGAAGTTAGCCAAAGGTTAGAGAGAAGAAACTAGTTTGTCCCATTAATTAGCAACACAAGAATAATAGCCAACAATTCTTTCAGGTCTGAACTTTAGGATTATTTATAAAAACTGCAGAATTAGTCAAAACTAAGGGGGATATCCTCCCAGGCATAATATTCCTCTGGTTTTGCCTTAGAATACAGCTTATATAGGCTTTAGGATTATTTATAAAAACTGCAGAATGAGTCAAAACTCAGGAGGATATCCTCCCAGGCATAATATTCCTCTGGTTTTGCCTTAGAATGCAGCTTATACAGGCTTAGGGTTAGGTGCTGAGATTGTCATAACTTGTTGACATGAATTAGAAACAGCCCCACGCTTGAATGTGTGGCTGTTTTTGGAGGGTGGGCAGGGCCATAGTAATGCTTATACTGTAAAGTTTTTTGTTTAAATAAGTAAAGCTCCTGCTCCCCCCCCTTTCAAAAGAAGACTGCAGAACTGCTGTTTTGAGCATCTGTATTTTAAAATAAGTCTTTTTGGTAAAAGAATAAAAGCAGTTTCATTACCATAGAGATCTAGTTCATTGTGCTTAGTTTGTTCCATACCTTGCGACGTGGAGTTTATGACTGCACTACTCTTGCAAAGCAGCATATTTTTGTTCCCTTCCTACTTGCTGTCCTCAAAATGCAGCATCAATCCAGTTGTTTTGAGATGGAGTTTTCCTAGTTCCCTGTCTCCCATAGGTCCCCACTGCTTATCGATTACGCCCAGAAACTATTGCTTCCCCCAAGAAAATTCCCAACTCAGTTTAGACAAATAAGGTGAACTGCTACTGTGGCAAAATACAAAGATGTTAGAATGGAGAAAAGAGACCTAGTGTTGAAATGCGAGCAAATGCAGTACAAAGGTTTGTTTGGCTGTTACAAACAAGACACAGAAAGGGGATAGCAATCATAATACGAGCAAAAGTCATGGCATCATCTTGTGTTTTTTCCCTTTGTCATGCCATTTAACAACCAGTTTCATGTCAGTGCCTTAGCTAATGGCAATTCTAAGAGCAACACTGGGAAATACGTATGTTTGCCTGAAGAAGACCACATGCATTTGTTCTATGATATAGAGAACAATCATTTGCTATCTTAGGGCTGTGACTCACTGAGAACATTATTGGATGCTTTGTAGGCATGGAATGGGAAATTGTTTTCCATGAAATCTGTAATGATGTGGAGTCTAGTCTTTGAATTCTCATGCTCTGTAAGAGTTAATCTAAAACCCTGTGAAGTAAGTGGAAAGACCCTAGTGGCTTCTCAGGACTTTGCAACAAGTTGTTGAGTTGAGGAGCCTATATACTTTTCTACTGACAGTCCTGCATGAGATGGTGCATGAAGATTTGTTTATTTTCTTGGTTCTACAACCACTCTTTGTGTTGTTTAAAACAAAACCAACAAAAATTGCTTCACCAAGCAAACCCCAAAGAATAGGTTCTCTGGTTATATCCATTTTACGCTAACCAGTGAGGTTTAATAAGGCAAGAAGCATCCAGTTCTGGAGTCAATGATAAGTGCTGAAGAGTACCTCAGAGAAAAACATGAGCAAAATTTGGCATGGTAAGACAGGTACTTACCTGGAAAGCTTTTAGAATGACAGATATACACTGTGTTATGTGGTGTACCTTGGGCCTTTTCTGAATAGACCTGTTGCGAGCCCATCTGTATTTGTTCCAAAAAATATTCACTGAAGAGTTATAAATGTTTTTTTTTTTATTACTTTAATAGCTTGCTTTAGTTGCCTTTCTGTAGTTCATTCTAATTTCAGGTTAATTGTATACAATTTGATGACAGTGTGCTGTGTCTACCAAATGCAAATTCTCCAAAGCCTTTGAGCAGCATTTCATCTTAATGAAAATGCCATTTGGAAGGGAGAAATGTGGTTTGAAAACAGAGGTCAATTTTGGCAGCTAATGACTTGGTGTAAATGAACAGAAATGTCTTGCTGACTTCTTTTTTTACTTCTTCAGAATAATAAAACGTGGGTCTTTTTCTGTCAGTTCTGCTCTTGTAGTGACTTAAGAAGGGAGGATCTCTTTCTCATGTCAATTTCTGAGAAAAGGTACTTTACCAAGGCTTCATGAACCTGGCCTGTTTCTGTTACAGATAAAAAGTGCCCCTTTTCTTATAGCCAAGTACTTTGTTTGCCAGAGATGTGAATACAGGGGTGGGAGAATAGAAGCAGCAAAGTAAGCAGAATGAAAGCTGATGTGAGTGCTTTGGTAATCCATGGAGACTGAGTAACTATGTGTGACTTCTAATGAGATGAAAATGTTGAATTAGGAAATAGGATTTTTTGGAAGCAAGAAGCAAACTGATTAAGAAAATGTAATGTGGAACTGTAGATCAGTGCTAGCTTTTAAAAAAACATATAGCGCCAAGCTGAAAACATTTAAGACTTATTCACATGTCAAAAAAAATAGTATCAGCTGAAAGGGTGGTGATTTCCCATTTGTCCATTAGAAATTACCTTGCTACGTGCTTTCCTCTCTTAAAAGGGAATCTCTCCCCCTGCTTTTATTCTCCATGATCCTTCATCCTGTGCTGTTCATTTGTCATTGGCCAGAAAGCAGGTAGGATTTGGACATTGGCTCAGTCTGGACATAAGGAAAACTGGGTTTTAATTACCGAAATGGAGGAGAAAAGTTTGTATCCCATTAGCAATCCTTAAAGACTAGAGCTCCATAAAGTGGAATCATTTAACAATGTTTGTCTACCGTATTAAGCACATTTGAATGAATGCTAATGAATGACCTATAAAATGTAACTGATTTTGAAAGTCTTGGGGCATATCTAAACAGCATTTGTTTTAAATTTCAGAAAAAAACATCAAATAAAACCCGATGAAAATGGATATTTATTTTTTAATCTTCTCTCAGATAGAAAGCAATTTCTTCTTTTGAAGGAAATCTTGTGCCATAAGAAGCATTTTCAGTGAATACCAATGATATTTAATTGGTAAATGTTCAGGAAGAGATTTTCCTTTTTTTTTTTTTTTTTTAAAGTGAAAAATTCTTTTGTAAGAACATGTGGTCTAATGCCATTTTTTCTTTCTGGGTGAAACTGTAGTGTCTAGTAGCAGCAAAGCTAGCATCAGAATACAGATTTTTCTGAAAGAGAACCTTCTGGCAGATGATTGAGCTGTGACAAGGACATTTTCAAATGCCAAATGGGAATTAGGTGTCCAGTTCTCACTGACTTTCAGCATCTAACTGCCATTTGTTCTTTGGTTAATCTCTCTTTGCTCTGAAGTAATTGGCTTCTGCCTGTGTATCTGTATCTCCTTCTGTGAGGCATGTGTGAGGAGGAATGTGTTGTAGGGAGGTTCGGGTTGTTCATCAAAAAGAGCATCATCTATGTGCTGGCAGTCACTCGAATGTGACAGCATGCGGAATGTGGATTGCAGACCTGCAGAGTGGGAGAGGATGAAAGCAGGATTCACCTTCTGATAACCTTATTATGCCAGTAACCAAAATGAGTTGCACAAATATGTAATAACAAGGTACAGGCTGGATTCAGTGGATTCATTGCAAGCTATGTATTGACTGCCAAGGCATGGCTGCTCTGGCTGATAACCTCAGACACTGTCCTGCTTTGCAAGCTTCTTGACTTGGATATGAGATGAAAGGTCTCAATTTTGTTGCTCTTTCTAAACTTAAAACAACTCTTTGCTCCTCTGGAATGGAGTACCCCTCTGGCCCCATCTGAACCACAAAGATTTCTTGAGAGTTTGAGTGGGGAATGTTAGTGTAGTTACTTGAAGTTAGAATCCTTTGTATTGAAGTTTCAAAAAGAAAAAAATTATGTGTAAAGCCTTTCTTGTGCATTTGTCACAAAACTAGAGTGTAATGCTAAGCAAATTGCCTAAACCAAACTTTTTATATGTTTCTAGTTCTACCTGGGTTGTCATGATGCCTTAGTTTGATTTGCAAAACTCCCGATCTTTAACAGATTTCAGAAATACGGCGGGGAGCTGAGCTAGACTGTGCAACAGATAATACTGAGGATCTGTGTCTGGGCTGATTTCACTGGTTTTGAACTGGGTAATCAATATTTTGTATGCTTGTATGTGTACCTTCCCATGTGTAGAATAGGTGCAATGAGTGAAATGTTCTTCTAGCATTTGGATACTTAATAAAATCAACACCCATAGAAAAATCCCAGTAGGAAGTGAACTTTTTGTGTAAAACTGGAAAATAAGAGGTAGGCATAGACACTATTTTTCTTGATTATTCAGTCTTAGTGAGGAGGTTTATGTGGGATTTTTTATTTTTGTTTTGTGTTGTGGGTTTTGGGGTTTGTGGGGTTTTTTTTTGGTGTGGGTTTTTTTTTTTTTTTTTTGCTTGTTTTTGTTTTCAGTGCCTTGGAAGGCTCATGGGGAGAAGTAAGATGATATAATTAACAATTGTATAGCAATGCAAACAAGGCTGAACCAGTTCTGATTAGGCAATCTGTGCTGTGTAACTAACTTTATTGTAGGGGTATTTGTAGGGGTATAGGGGTGTTTGTGAAGGTTTGTGTAATTCTATTGAAAAGCAAGTAACAGTGGGTAGTTTATAAACATTAATTAAGCCATGTGGTGGTTTTATAAGTGAATAACTAGGAATCAATTACATGTTAACTTTTTTTTTTAAAGGGTATTCAATGACACAAGGTAACTCAATGGACTGAGAAACTCCCTCAGTTCTTGACTCATAGCTGTAACTGCAAGACAGTTCTAAATAGTGACTAAGTAGTCTTTTGTTATTTTAAGTGAGGAATGTTGCATTGGGTTTCCCTGTATTTCCTAGGTAATGTTTTGAGCATTATATTATAATATACGGTCAACTTAAAATATGTTGAAATATATTTAGACATATACATTAAACTGTAAAATTTCCACAATTTATATAATCAATGTAAAGGGCTAAAAAACTAAAAATCAATGAAAAATTGAAATGCTTTGTTAGAAAATATCAACTAAACTTTGCCTTTAAGAAAGGGCAGGCAATTTGGTTTTATGAAGGCAGATCTGTTGAAACATTTCACCAGTATATCACCAAATCCTGGTGTAATGCTTATGTTCTTTTGGTTTTCTGTGTTGAGAGGAAAACCTCAAAAGACTGAAAGATTTTACCTCCGCTTTGTATCCTCTTGAAGTAAGCAGCTGTTGTGAAATAAAATGCTGTTCAAAATCTTGAAAGTTTCAGGGAATCTACTTTCGCCTTTGTTAAAATGGTCTCAGGGTTGGTATGCCCTTGACAGTGATGGAAGTGTTCACACCAGCTTTTCCTTTTTAGCTGCTTGTACTTGATTTTACTGTTTGGAAATGATAGTTATTTTCAGAACAGCACCGTACGCTGCTTCACAGCTCTATCCACTGTTTGGCTCCCTTGGCTGCCTAAGCTTTAGAGAGGCTGAGAGTGAGATAACGGAAGGATAAGCAGGTTAGGGCTGACCTGTAGCACACAGGGAGGGATCTGTGGGAAATTGGCTAAGAGCCTGTCCAGAAGGTTGGCTCAAAGCACCCTGCTACTTGCTTGTGTGTTGGAACTGCCACTTGAGACTCTTCAGAAAATCAAAACCTCCTATAGCTACTGATCTCCTAAGATACTGTGCAGTCTAACAGGTGATGTGCTGTGCCCAAGAAATGACTGGTGCATAAAGTATATGTGTGTATTTGGAGGCACTGAAAAACTGACCAGGGATAAAGTATCCAATATTGCCAGAGGATAGCTGTGATTCAGAAAAAAAGGTAAAGCATGCACTAGATCAGTAGTACTTGAGTCTGTTGCATGAAAGAGACTTTTAAGCATTTAAGTTCCTTGTCTAAGGGGTCTGTTTGTATCTGATGTGCTGTAATGGCTGCATGTCAACTCCTACAAAAGTGGTATAAATACTGTCAGAATAAAGCTCACTTTGCTAAGATCTAGGACAGGAAGCTCCTACTGTGCAAAAGCCGCAATAAGGAAAGTCTCTTGCTAGCAATGTGAAAGCCGAGTAGGAACGCACTTAACTCGGACTGAAGAATTACTGCTCTGCTGAACTGGATCCAAGCAGAAGTGTTTATACCTATAAATTACTTGAAAGCTCTTAAATTTCTGAGGGGAAAAAAGCCCATTGTTGTGGGCCTGTTATTGGAAATAAGATGTACTACTTTGGGACTTTCAGACCACTCCTGTAGCATCTATCTAACATGTTCTGAACGTTTTTGTTGTGATTGAATGCCTTTCTTGGTTCACAGTTGTCACTATTCACTCTAGGTACCCTCACCTCTGAGGCAAGCACAACAGAGTATGTTCTGACTTGTGAAGAGCTTTAAACATTATGAAAACTTAGCTAGGAAAAAATTAAGACAAAGAACTGCTGAGGTTCTGTTCCTTTGTAGATGATCTTAAGTTTTAAAATGTAGTTAGTATTTTGTGGGGGGGTTGGATGGCACGGAGACAGACAATTACCTTGGCATGGGAAACCATTTAGAACTGGAATTGAATGTCTGTAAAAGCTCGAGAACTGTTTGTGGTTCTCTGGAACACTTGTAATTCGGGGCCCTGAACCTAAAGCCGTTTATGCCAGTGAGTAATATTTACTCTAATTTGGGATGGATAAGTGAATCTTATGCAAGTAAAGGTTTTCAAGTTTGGATCCATACTGTAGCCCGTGCCTGCTCGAAACTCCTGCTTTAAAACTATTTACATGTTTTATCTGAACAAAAATTGGTAACATAGAAATCCTAAGCGGGACTTCAGTCACCAAACTTTACGTTAATTTCTCCCCTGTTACCGCCAAACATGGTTGGACCATGGGACAGTTTGGTGAAACATCTCTCTATTTCCCATGATTATGGGATTCTGCTGACAGATCAGGATACTCCCTGTGTGCTCTGAGACCTGCCACAGCTTTGCTCCTGGGCTCCCAATGCCAGGTCAGTCAGTTGCGTGTGGCATTACTGATGGGTTATTAGCTTATGGCTGAGTGATGCTGTGGCCAGTATCCCAATGTCCCTGCCCTAATCTGAGCCTTATAATATCATATTAAAAGATAAATATGACTCCTGACCTATTTATTTTCAGAATGATTTGGGAAGTGCTGTGGGTTGCGTGACGGACAAATTTAAGATTTACAGGATTACTGGAGAACAATAAATTTATGTAGCTGGCTCACATTCAGTCTAACAAAACCTTTTTTTTTCTGAAAATTGAAATTTCAGAATGTAATTTTAGTTGTCACAAGCTTCCTGTTTGTGGTTTTATTTTTTATTTTTTTTTAACATTTGGCTTCTTTGCAGAAGCCAATAAGCTACTGACAATTTTTGTCAGCTTAGAAATCACAAAGATCCAAGGGTTCATGAAAATCTAATTCCTGCTAAACACAAAGACTTTCGTTCTCTATATGTTGTGCATTATCAGATCCTGTATCACTTGAATGCAGAAGGGTGTGTGGGAATAGCTTCTTAACATGGCACAGTTCCTTCCACTATGCTTTCAGTATGCCATTGGAGAAGTGGGTATGTACCCATTACATTAATGCAAGTAGCAGCTGGAGGCCTAGTTACACTGAGACTTCAACTCTGTGTAACTACTATGCTTAATTACATTAGCAAAGTAAACATTTCCCTAGCATAGATGGCATCTGTGTCTTTAAAGTGAGTAAGGTTTA
This sequence comes from Nestor notabilis, assembly GCF_000696875.1. Classification (NCBI taxonomy): domain Eukaryota; kingdom Metazoa; phylum Chordata; class Aves; order Psittaciformes; family Psittacidae; genus Nestor; species Nestor notabilis. The sequence goes on from NW_009916073.1 coordinate 38,229, forward strand.
ATGCATAGTGGATAACAGAGCTATCCAAATAATGCCTCCCTTTCTAGGTCAGTGCTTTCCTTTTAAAGTACACTTCTGTTCTGAAAGGCAATCCGTACAAAGGCCTGTTGGGTTGCATATTACGTTAGTGTCATGTTTTCACTTATTATATATGTTATAGTGTTATATATGATATTGTTTCTGTAAAAGCTGTGCTACAAAAGTTGTCAGGCTTCAGAAAACAGTGTGCTTTTCCCTCAGGAGATATAATTTTAGACATCTGAAAACAGAATATAACAGAAGTAAAGATGGGGGAAAAGGTGAGAATTGGATATATTGGATGAGTAAACATTCTGAATTTACTCAGTAAAAGTGCAGTGCATAGAAAAAGAAAAAGCTCATAAATGAAGGAATGACCTTTGTTAACTCATTGTTTTATTTGTCAGCAAAAAAGGGGATCCAGAGGAGATGTGGATCTGGAGAGCAGATGGGTGTGTTGAGGGTACACTGTAGCTGAAGAGTGAAACTGGGAACAAGAAATGTTCTTAGTGGGAGAAATGCTCTATGGAGTCTGTTGTGCCAAATCCAAAGTCCCTGAATATTTGATCATGTTTAATTATGATTCTGGATGAAAGAGAGAAAACGCACTAAGTGTATAGAGAGGCCAAGAAGGTTAAGGCTAAAAAAACAAACTTTTTCTTGTGTGAAGAAAAGAGAATTAGTAGAGGGACTTGCATTACTGAAAGAATCAAGTCCAGGAAATGCAGCTCTTAGCAGCTATGTTTTGTTGGGAGCATGTCCTCGTGTCTTGGGTGCACAAAATAAGGTTTCGCTAGTCAGATTTGTGTGATGAGGGCCTGGATGAGAGTTTTAACTGTCAGAGCTGAAAGAAAAGGTCGCTTCCTAGACACTGTAGTCTTTGTCCTTTAGTTTTGCACAAAGGAAAAGCTCTAAATGAGGTAGTACAGGATGAATATGTGGCCCATGAAGGATTTACAGTGGAGAACAAACTGTATTAAATTGAAATATGCATAAAAACTAAATTAGACTAGCTTATAAAGTAAAGTTGAAGCCAATTATGGAAATTAAGCATGATGTAATAGTTAATGAAACCAGTGTAGCAAGCACAGTGAAGCTATACTGATTGCCAAGAACATCTTGCTTTTACAGTACTTATGTAACCATTAGGAAAGGCCTCTGAGTGTTTTTAATAACAATAAGCCTTTTTAATGATATTTCATTTTTTCTTTTGTATTTCTTTTCCCTGTGACGTTTTTTGCTGCACGTGTGTGTGCAAGCAGTTAGAAAAACTTTTGTAATTTTCCCAAGCAATATTCCAGGTTATACATGTATTTTTGTTGCCATTGTGAGCTTCTGTGAATTGCATGCGTGTAGTTCATTAACAAGGAAAATTCGGTCTCCTGAGGACTTTTATTGCCCGTACCAGCTGAGTGGAAGTTTTGTGGTGTTGTCTGCCATGATTTGCTTCTGTTTCCAGCAGTCCAAATTTAATTTCATTAGAGGAAAGAAATACCAAACAAAACACGAAGCAATGTAATATTGTGTGGGCTCTGTAATGGTAGCTGTTTTCCAAACTTTTGCGCTCTTAAAAAATGATGTAACACGGATATGAGCATTACAGAACTTGAATTGTCACTTCTCAGAATTTCTCAGCCTTGTTCTCTCAGTAGAAAACTAGACTTCACTTCACAAATCCTTTTCTGATTGAAATCATAATAAAATAAGCGAAATGGACAGGAGTCTCTGTTTTGAAATAGAGATTTGTTCTATTATATGCTGATAATAGAAATTTACTTGCTACAGATTACCTTTTCTTCAACATCAAGCAGGTTTTAAATTTATTCCGTGTTTTACATATATATAATAAAAATTAAACTTATGACTAATGTGCTGGACTGGAAGCTAGGAGATCATCTCTTGACAGACTTCTTATGAGATCTTGGGTAATTCAGGTTACACATACCTCAGTTTCCTATGTACAAAGTAAATGTTAACAACAGAGAGGTTAGAAGGTTTAAAAATGTGTTCTGAATTGTCAAAGCCAACTCTCTGTAGAAATACCAGTATATGACAAAATTTTACCTGAAAGGAGCAACAGTAGAATATGATATGTACTTGGGTATGGGAGATGAAGGTGCTGGGCTCTGCTCTGTCTAAGCCTTATTACTGGTATCAGAAGGGGACTTTACTGTGGTTTTCAATCACAATTAAATGATATGTGGTGCTCATTTTTCAGAATATTTGAAGCATTTGTGCTTTTTCATGCTTAACCTTTTTTCATTTGTAAGAAAGATCCTCTGTTTGCTGTAGTCAGTATCTGGAGATTGATTCTGTGGTCACTTCTTCTGCTTTCCTCCTCCTCTGATTTGGAAAGTCTAAAGGAGAACATGTTAATTCTTTCTTCCGTCATGTTGTCTTCTGATTTCTCCTCCACAACTGACTGTCTGGTTAATCCTGTATTTTTTACTTATTATTTTTTTTTTTTAAATAGCCCAATTTTGAGGAGGGCACTGGGGGTCTCAGAGACCCCTCAGAGACCTCTGGGAGAGGTTGTGATGTGCTGCTGGGTGCTTCCTGCTGGAGGGGTCACTCTTGAACAGAAGCTGTCTCCATGCGTGTTTTGAGGCACTGGCACAGGTTGCCCAGAAAAGCTGTGGCTGCCCTGTCCCTGGCAGTGTTCAAGGCCAGGTTGGACAGGGCTTTGGGCAATCTGGTCTAGTGGAAGGTGTTCTTGCCTATGACAGGGGGTTGAAACTAGGTGATCTTAAGATCCTTTTGAATCCAAACCTTTTTATGATGGGTATTACTGGCTGGAAAACAGATCATCAGAACTAAGCTGCTGCATAGAGCAAGGGACTTTGTAGATAGCAGAAGGAGTGTATTTAAATACATTCAGCTGTAATGCTTGATTTACAGTAACAGGGCACCATGTACTTAACAGCACTGTTAGTGCCATGGGAGAATCTCTGTATCATCTGTAAATTAGAGAAATGGGCTGTTAGCCTTAACCTGAGAAACTTGATTCAAAGCTCCTATCAGTGAGTTTTCAGTGAATTTCTGAGTCGTACAACGTAGATTAAGTAAAATTTTCTGTCTAAATTTTTTGTGTTTGCCAAACATAAATTCTTACTTGGAAAGTGACCCAAAATGTTGAAAAAAACCAGAAAAGGCCCGTAGAGTTGGTTGTCTTGACATCCATTCTTCTGGGCATCTGTTCACGTAACACATATATTCAAGTTGTAGAGGAGAATGTCTGAAGAGGGTTGTTAGGAGTTTTGCATTGTTAAATAGGCTATAAACTAGTGTTAATATAGAGTAACTAAGAGAAACTGCTATTAAGTACTTAAATGTTCTCTCTGAGTTGTGCACATGGTGGCAAGATACCCCAACTGACTAGTATTTTTATCATACCAAGACAAATATGTTTGTTTGGAATCAAACCCTGAATTTGGATTACAAGTGTTCAAGTGAAGCAGTGTAGGTATAAAATAATCAGAAGCAGAAAACTGATGAATAAGGCTATGCTTCAAAGAAGTCCAAGCTCTTAAAAGTGAAGTCATACTCAGTTAAAGCTTTGCTGTTTTTGCAGTTCTTGTAGGCTTTTGATAATGGTACTACTGTGTTTGTTATCCCAGGCTAGCTTTAATTAATTTTTAAAAATTAATTAGATAATTTTCTTTATTTCTTTGCCCTCTGCTAAGGGAGCTGCCAAAGCAAGTTTGAGTTATTTTGCAAATAATTTCTGAGCTTGAGAGCACTGGCTCTATCAGACATGAAATATTAGAAATAGTGCAACAGCTCATTGCATTGTATGTGTATTTTTCCCTTGTCATCTATTCTACCTCATAAATCAAAAATCTCAAAGGATTAAAAAAAGAAAGCATAAAAGGAGGATAAGACAAGAATAGGAAAGGAAGAAGAAAGCAATTCTTAACTTTCTTTCAGACAAATTGATTATAAATGAGTGACAGACAGGTTTCTCAAACACTGAATATTGCTTTCTTTCCTGTATTGACCAAACACAATGGTATTTTGTATCTGCACATAATCAATGTATACAAAGAACTTGATGTTCCTTGTTTCTATAGCTACAGTAAATGTAATTACTAAAGAATATCTTTTGCAGATTCCATTGTAACTTCAGGTAACTAATGACATTTACTTTTTTTTTTAAAGTGTTTGGGCCAAAATGTTCGTTTTGAATTTAACACAAGTAATACCGTTTTCCGTCTTAGTCAAGTACTTTGTTATAAGACTTACCTCTGCAGAGCCTGGGGTTCTGTCTGTAAGCATATTACAGATGTTATTGTTAGATATTTTCTGGAAGGAAGATAAAGTACCGTGTGTCCAGAGAAGCTTCTCTTCCATCTTTACTGTTTGCTACATACCACTGCAAATTCAACATGTAATTACTGCAGAGATAATTCATACTATTCTCTGATATCTTGCATTAAACCAGAGGCACCTCAGAGACCATAACATTATCTCTGGGAATACAAACTATGTAAATGTAGACTTGTGATGCAGGGTTATGTTAGAACGTACAATTTCCTTAACAACAAAGAAAAAAAACAGGTAAAGAACATTTATTTCTTTTGTTCATGAGAGCCAGTTTTTCAGCTAACTGCCTCATAATTATTCTGTGGGAGGAAGGAGACTTTTTTAGGAGAGGTTCTTGATGAAAAAATGATAAATTCAGTCAAGCACAATCCAGGCTGAACAAACTTTTAAACTGTGGAATATGAGGCATTTAATGGTTATGTGTATGAGGGGAGTTTGTTCTGAACCCACAAAGGACACAGTAGCAGGAAATATGTATCTGAGTTGATCTTAGTAATGTGAAAATTAGCATGGAGATTTATATAACTTCAGTTGTTTGCTCTAGTATATTTTAACTGTGCTGAAATCTAAGAACTATCTTTTACCCTGGTTCATAACTAGACGGAGGCCCAGACTGTCATCAGGTCAGAGATTTTCAGGGTGGTTGGTAAATTAAGATTTCGATTTACTGGACTGAAACAAATACTAGAAGCAAAATTAACTTATTTAAGGAAGAATTTCTTATATAATCTAAACTTTTTGATTTTGTTCATCTCTTACTCTGCACAACATGTTGAATTTGACAATAATATACACAAAAAGCATTAAAAACCCCACATTTCTAGTCCACAGAAAGTTTTCTGGGATACCAAAAACTGAGAGAGTAAAAAGTCTGCCCAGGCTGCCATTTTGTCCCTCCAGAAGAACTAGCTGACTTCAGTGTTCTTGCCTGAACTGCACCTCCAAATGTTTGTTTTGCATATAAATGTGTGCATATAAAAATATAAAAGACCCTTTATGTAGCTGTATGTGAATACGTATACAGTACAGAAGTATTTAATGCTCATTCATTAAATTGGAAGAAAATATTTTTACTCTAGTACAGACTTATCCTTGTTGACTGTCTTGGATGGGCTTACTGGTCTTGGTTTTCAGTGAGTCAGTTAATGCAGTTTCTCTTAGAAGTTAAACAGCTTAAAAAGTTTATTGGCATTTTATTTCACTACCATCTTCATCCATGGCAGTACTTACAGTTTGACAGATATGAAAATGTCACATGTAAAAATTATTGAGCCTAACTAGACCCGTATTGGAGCATGGTTTAAACTATAAACAAGTGGAATGACAATGGCAATGGCTGGCACAGCCTGACCACGGCCATCTTTCCTAGCTGTGTGCTAAATCACATTCTGCTCAGCAGTCACAAGACATGGATCAGATGCTGTCATGGTTTAAACCCAGCGGTAACTCAGCACCACACAGCTGTTCACTCACCCCTCCTTTTCCCTCCCTGCTCTGGGTGGATTGGGAGGAGAATCAAAAGAAAGGAAACCCCACAGGTTGATATAAGAACAGTTCAATAACTAAAGTACAATATGTACAATATACTATTACTACTAATAATAAGGGAAATAACAAGGGAAGAGAATATAAAACCAAAAGTGGGAGAGAGAACAAACCCACAGTGATGCCCAATACAATTGCTTACCACCTGCAGCTTACCACCTGGGTATCGGCCAGATACCCAGCCTGACATGAGCAGCTATCAGTCCCTTCTGGACCTTTTGTGCTGTGATATGGAATACTGCTTTGGCTAGTTTGAGTCAGGTGTCCTGTCTTTGATTCCTCAGGGCTTCTTGTGCCCCTCCTCACTGGCAGAGTATGAGAGACTGAAAAGTCCAGGGTAAGCGCTGCTTAGCAGCAATTAAAACATCAGTGTGTTATCAGCATTGTTCTCAGACTAAAGCTAAAACACAACACTGCACCAGCTACTAGGAAACAAATCTAACCCAGCTGAGACCCGGACAGATACCTCGTAAAGCTGGAAGACAGGACCAGTCCAGGAGAGTTTTACAGGCACAACCTGACAGCGGTTCTTCCAGACTTTCAGGATGGAGTGACTAGTGAATGTGGCTCAGCAGTTCCCTGACAGTTTGCTTTTCTCCATAGCTGACAGCTGGCTAACACAAAAGCCATGCCAGGAAAGTCCTGATGCTAATTCTGTAATGTGCCCTAACATAAATAAGAGCTAGTGATTGACCAGCTCTTATGTTGCATGGTAAGAAAAAAAACAAGGCAATTACAGGCTTGAAGCATTTAATGGGCAGGGGTTGCTTGCATTTTGCCTGCAGTTCTTTGGGCATCAAAAGGCATAGAACCATGTTGACAGATTTGTTAATTCCCTTTCTTACACATGGCACCCGTTATAAAAATAGAAAAGGATGGAGGAGGTTTGGGCTTATTCCAGGCAGGATCCCAGTTCCCTCCATTTGGTACATGGGTGGTGTTTCCTCTTCTGGCACTCAGGGATTTGATTACACAGGTTTGCTTAGCGAGTGCACAATTTAAAAAATGATTTGACAGGAAAACAGACTTGCACATGCACACAGAAATTTCATATGTTCTGTATGAATGTGTGGTGTGGACAAGAAAGAGCATGTTCCTTTTGACAGTATAATAGTTAGGTATGGTGGAAACATCACAGTCTCTTGCCTTATGCTCAGCCTTTCTCCAACAGCCCTTTTGTGTGTGACGCCCTCCCTGCCAGCTTGTGTTTGCTGGGCTGAGCAGTGAGGTGGATGTGGCCGACACAGTGGCTGGGAGAGGAGACCCGAGAGCCAGATGAGAAGAGTGAAGTTATTCTTCAGGACTGGCAATTATTACTTGTTGTTGTAGGTACACGGTGCTTGGGGGATGGAAAGCCCACTGGGAGTAAATAAAGGAAATGCAAAGCTTGCTGTGTAACAGTCTCACTACGGCTTGCTCAATTGTGTATGCATTTATTTTACATGCTAGCAATAGTGATTTGGGTACCCATGGCATCTCTATTGCATGTGATGCAGCAGCTGTACTGACTGTAGTTTTATTGTTAATTACAATGTAGATAGTTTAGAAAAAACTTAGAAATACAGAAAAATGACCTTAAAAATATTTGGATATTGAATGCTTAGGAGGTTCTTTCATTTAAGTTCATCAGGATACTCAATTTTGCCCTTGTATGTTGATGAAGATCTGTCTTCTCTTCAGGCTTATTTAGTATTTCAGTCTTTTGTATTGTTTTAATTACAGTTCTTTTAAATGAAGTTAAAGAAGCTGAATTTCTTGTGTATTCACACAGTTAATGTTATGGTCGTTTAGCTTGTGATTATTTCTTTGCAACAAAACCCTAGAAAAAGAAAACACCCAGTTCAAATTTTCAAGTTCAATATTAAGACATGCAGGAAGAGAAGTGAGTACAGTATAAGAATTGTAATTGAGAAGTCTTTTTCGAAAGCCTGCATAAAGTCTAATGTTATTAACAGTACCACAATCTCGCGTAATAGTTGTAAAATCTTTGGGTGTCACATCTGCTGCTGTTTCAAACTTAACTGGTTGTCTTGTGTAGTCATCCTGTTGTGTTATGTGAATGGCAGACTTAGTGAAAGAAAGGTATTAAGATATTTCATGACAGCTTCTTTAGTGATTTCAAATGAATCAGCTTAGCACTTTGAGTCATCTTTTTCTCAACTTGTGTTACTCCTTGGCAACACTAATAAAGAATAATATAAAGGGTGGAGTGAATGATAAAGTGACAATCACATAGGAACTTAGAACAACTTTCTCCCTTCTCAGTCCAGTGAAAGCCAATATTGTGCTCAGAACATTTTTGGTTGCACGAATGTGGTAATCGGGTTAAGTAAAAGTAGTGGAGGCTTTATCATCAATAGGGAAGAAGAGAATGTAGTCTTTAACTCTTTCTGGGTCCTCTTACTTCTATTTTGCCATCTTTTGCCATTTAAATTCTGTTTCAACAAGGTTGAACCAGGAACACTTGCTGATTCTTGTCCCTGCTATGCTTTTCTTCCCATTTCAACTCTGCTGCCAGCCATGTGCTTCCTGCCCACTGGGTGCTTTCCATACTCTCTTCTATCTTCCTGATATCTTTCTATATCTCTGCCTTTCTTACTACCATTAATTAGCACTCTTCTGGAAATTATGTTGATAGAGATCTCTAAAACTGATCTGTGTTGATTATGCAGCCAAGAAATAATGGCAGAGCTAGAGCTGTTCCCAAGGTCTGGTGTCAGCATTGCTTGGCAATGCTGTAGCAGCCAAGAATTGGCTGGGTACAGTGGAATATTTTTCTCTTCAGTTTTTTAGAACTGAAAAATGTTTCTGTGCAGCCTGAAAAAGCATGGTTTTGAGTTTTGGGAGGTTTGTGTGTTTTTTTAATAAGATTGAATCAGTAGAACTTTAAGACTGATCAGAGAAATGCGGTGTAATTAGATTGCGTTTAGAGGATCTGGTTTGACTTTTGGAAAATAACCTCTCAACTGACAAACAACCCTGGAAATAATGTTTTTTGACTCCATCACATAAAAAGATAAATATTGGGCAAATGCATCATGGCAAAGTTCTTTCAAATTTCTGAGACAGGCAAAAGACTTTTATGTGAGGATGTCATTTTTGTGTTGTAGGAATGACAAATGACAACCAGTGATTAGGAATTGCTTCTGTAGAGTTTAGAGAGGCATTTAATAAGCAAGAAAAGTAGTTTAGAAAATGCTAGTGTACACTGAAGGTATGGTTTTAGAAAGGATGGCAGCACTTTCTGTGACCAGTAACCTGTCCAGTGTTGAGAATTCATTTGAAATGCAAAGTATAGGACAGGTCAAATAAACAGGCCATAGCATAGCTGAAAAAAAAAGAAAAAAAGTGTGGCTTATTACAACATGTAAAATAATGAAAGAAAATGTACATCTTGATATCAAGCTAGCTTGTGCATTTTTTGTAATATTTTTTTTTGACTGGAATGAGTATTGGGCTGTGTTGTGGAGACAGTTTGGTCCAGCTGAGTAAACTGGCATCCAAATCATAACCATTTCCTGAGTTGGCTGCTCAGTAATGCTTCCACCAAGCTGTGCTCCTTGTTATTGCTGGCCCTTGTCCTGGGAACTGCGCTTCCTGTACTTAATTAGATGAGAAAAAGGATGAGCTGTTCCTTTCTTTCGCCCTTCAGGTTCATGTCTGGAGAGTCTTGATTCTAGTGCTCAGTAGCACAGCTCACTGACGTGGCTGCTAACCTGAGAGCCTATCTTCAGTGAGAGGATCTGCTTTGCCTTCTCAACTTGAGAAAAGACTAAATTCCTAATAACATTGCTACTGTTTTTAATGTAGTGTGACTACAGAAAGACAAAATAGGAAGTTCCCAATGCCTTTGTCATTTTGGGTATCTCTATAGTTTTGGTGTTAAAAAACAGTCTAGATGACGCCCTCAGAGATATGCTTTAGTGGTGGTCTTGGCAGTCCTGAGGTAATGGTTGGACTTGATGATCTTAAAGATCTTTTCGAACCTTGTTGATTCTATGATTATATGATTCTTTCCTGCTCTGAGTTATGTCAGTGTGCAGAAAAAGATAGCAGCTTCTCTAATTAATGGTGAAATGAGTCCTGACAAATACAGTCCTCCACATACCAAGCAGCCAGAAATGGTTCAAATGTTCCCGTACCAGGTGACATCAAGCTTGTCTGGAAAAGCCAGCTCTAATAGGAGCTAACCTGGATCAACTCAGTTCTTGGCTTCTCTAAAATTATGTGCAAAGAGTAGTAATTAGTACTTTCTCAGCAGGCCTACATTTGAGAATCTTTAGTAAACCAGCAGCGATGACACTCAGTAGTAACATTTACACTAGTCATGTCAGTAAGGATTAAGGTTCAGAGAGAGGCTATAAGAAGTTGGTATGAAATGGGTCAGCTGCATTTGGTGCCTTCTGTGCCACACAGCTGGGACATGGGGAGAGAAAGCAAAACTGTACGCTTGCTGTGGCCACTGCTTTAACTAACGTAAAGCCTTTGCTGTGTCTACTAAAAGTGTTCACTGAGCCATTAGAATTAATCTATTGGGGTTACCAGCATGTAAATGCAAGGACAGTAGAGAAAGAAAAGCTTAGGGGTTAGAATGTCTGTGATGTGCCATTTTCCCTACTACTGTAAGTGACCCCACATGCTTCTAGGGCCTTGAGACACTTTATTCCCTGCTGGCAAGTAACATGGGAGCCCTGAGGCAGCCCTTTTGCTAACCAGCCCCTTATCCCCTTCCACTAATCCACTTTCACTACAATGTGTAAGTTTTGCTTCCTACAAGAGAATAATCTCAAAAGGATATTAATATGCATACACAGAGTAATTAGTAACAGTAATCATCTTTGTTTAGAAAAACACATGTAAGGATTGCTTTCCTTGCTAAGGAGTATGCAGTTAATAGCTTATTGCAAGCAATGAGAGCAGAACCATGGCTTTTTTTTATACATTGGTTTATGAATTTAGCAAAATATTGAGTGGAGTGTGAGTGTTACAGTATTTGAAACCTGTATCTGCTGTCAGGTGGTTACAGTCAGTCCTCTGAGGACTGTTAGAGGGTTCAGACAAAGTTCTGTCATTCTGGTGTCAGAAAGGTCAGATGCTAGAATTCAGAAAAGTTATTTGTCTCAGATGCCAAATGCAGATTATCTGAAAATAGCCATATGCCAGTTTATTATGGTGATGTGCACATGCTTGAGGTAGTATGTTGCTTTTGATGCGAAGTGTCTCGCTCAGTGAGATGAGTAGAAGCAGAGTGCCGATGCAGTGAATATAATCCATTCCAATATTAGAATGTGGGGCTGGATCCTAGGAGCTGGCCTGCCCTGATAAGCCCAGTGGTTGCAACTGCAGCTGAGGGTGCTCAGTACCTCAGTGCTCCAAGCAACTAGCATTCAACGCTTCTAACTATTTTATTTCTTTTTCTGAGAAGTATGAGTAAAGGACAACTGAACTCCTCACAAAATACAGCTGCAGTGGAGAGTATGGTCTAGTGGAAGTGGAAAAGTACTATGTATCTTTATTTATTTCAGCTGATGCACTTCTGGTTTGATGGACAACCCTATCCATAGTCATCCTATCTAGAAATTGAGCTTGCAAGTGACAAAAGTGATACCATAAAAAAGAAATAAACACACACACACCACCACCCTCGAAGTCTTGCTTTAAGGCCTTCTCTGACTTGGATGTTGAGGATTGACAGTGATGTATGAGGAAGTAGCAATGGCTAAGAGTTGGGGGAGTTGAGGGATAGGTGAATAGGTAGGTGAGAAATATTACTTGTCAGCCACCAGGTTGCTTCGCTAATAATAAGGTATTTTTTTCAGAAGCATAAATGGCAGGTGGGTATCTCTATCCCACCCCAATCCCTTAGGAAAATCCTGCCTGAAGAGTCCTGCTTTGACTTTGAAATGGCAAACCGGGTAAGACTGGTAGGAAGTGAACTGTTCAGAGCTGATTGCTGCCACCTTTAGGCGAGCTGGAAATCGTGTCTCCATGCTGTTACATGTTTTCCGAACTACCAGTTGCAAATGTAATTCCAAATTTCTTTAACCTCTAGAGGTTTGGAGCATTGATCTAGTCCCAAACTCACCTTCATTGCAGGCCGATGTGTTGAACTTGAAGTAACATTAAAAACAGTATTGTACCAATGTTACAATAAGCATTTGTAATAGAATTTGTAGGATGCAATTGTGAAGGACGTAAGTGCTTGTTTTAATTGATATTAAAATTTACTCTTGCCTTTGTTTTATTTTAGTTTATATTAACTTCAAATAAATACACCAGTGTTGATGTTTAATTCAGTAATGCATTTGCTTAATAGTCATATGTCATAAGAAAAATCACAGAGAATATTTTCTTTGCAATCCCCTTCTACTTAGCACTTCCCACCTGTCAAATCTGTCTATTTGAATGCTTTTGGTGTTTTGTTCTGGTTAAAGAGCTTTAAGAGAATAAAGATTGTTCTGTAGTTCATTACAAGAGGACAGTTCTGAACATAATTGAAAAATAAAGATATGTTGCCAAAAATGCGTGTTGCTGTGTCTCTGACTATGGTATTTATAGGAAACCCATCACCATAGCAACTAAGTCTATGCTAAATAATTACCAACAGATTTGTTCGGTTTTGGTTGTGTTTTTGTTTTTTTTTTTTTTAAATTTTAACTTGTATAATATGTTTAGCCTTGACTATAGTTTTAAATCTAAGAATTGTGTATATGTATATGTGTGTGTGTATATATATATATATATATATATACATGTTTGCACACTACATTTGGAAGATAAGCCAAAGATCTGACCATATATAATTCTAATTCTTGCAGAAGCAACTTCTGGATTCTGTATGTCCATGGCTGCTGTTTTCTTACAAATGAAAAAACAGTGCAGAACAGTTTTAATAAAGGCAGTTTTCATGTTGCAGTAAGATGTAGCTATCATGAAAAGCCAGACATCGGGGAAAAAGCAAGCGTTTTGTACAAAGCCAGAGCAATTTCTTGGAAAACATTAAATTTGTATTTAATAAGAAGTGGAATTGCCTACTTTAGCTGTTCCTCCCACTCCATCAGCAGCACGTGGATATTGCCTTACTCTGCAGCAGATCCGTGGGGTTGCATTTCACCTCTGGGTTGGCTTTTTTCTTTTTTACTGTCCTGCAGGCTATAGTCTATATGAACAGTTAGTGAAGAAGCAAGCTGCAGACCAATGGGTTTCAGCATCTTCATTCACTTTTTCAGTTGCTGATGACTACTCAGAACTCTTCTGTTCGTGCAGTCACCTCCACATTTGCTTCAGGAGCATTCTGGAGAATACTGAAATGTTTTACAAAATTTGTGCTTTCTTATGAGGGAAGTGGCCTGCTTCTCTATTGTTTTATTCTCCAGAAATGCTGTTTCATTGGCTTTCTCTGTTCATAACCCTATTCTTTGGGAGGAATCCCCTAGCCTATCACTCTACTCTTAGCAGTGAGGTAAACAACTTGTAAGGGTTTCCTCTACATAATAGTCTTAGTTCTTAAAATGGCTCAACTTGATCTGTCTGAAGAGATCTAGTGAAATAGCTATACCTTGAATCGTGTTGCAAAGCTTTGCATTTGGGTAGCATAATGACAAAGTGAAGCCTTTGTGCTTCTGACTGACCTTAGTTTCATCTTGTTGGGTATCAGATGGGTTTATTTACTGTAGCAGCTAATGCATCTTGCTGCTTCAAAGAGCTGGTAACTGAGAGATCTCTGACTTCTAAGATTTTATTTGTCAGAGAATTGTTGTTCATACTAATACAGGTCATGAACCATAGGTATGAGGTCTCTAAAATACTAGCTGCACTGTATAGTCTTGTGCAGAATGTGAGTTACCCTAGAAACAGTGATAGTAGCAAGACCAGTATTACAGAGGACCCTGTCATACAGTGTTTTGAAATTACCAACAGTAACAGCAGTAACTTTGGAGCTGTATTATACACATCTCTCAATACTATGAGCCATTTGTTACATTAAAATGTGTTTAAAATCGGATTTTCTAAATATGCTCTTTATTATGTATGTGTAATTGTTCAGACATAGGTATGGAATGGGTTAGGTGAAAAAGACAGTTCAGAGCAGTTTTTCTGTTTCTGTCAATCACAGAATAGGTAGGATTGGAAAGGACCTTAAGATCACCTAGTTCCAACCCCCCTGCCATGGTCAGGGACACCTTGCACTAAACCATGTTGCTCAAGGCTCTGTCCAACCTGGACTTGAACACTGCCAGGGATGGAGCATTCACAACTTCCTTGGGCTGCTGGTTGATATTCAAGGATCACCTGCTACAAGCTCAGGAGTGTTGTGTCCAGACTAGAAGGAAATGCGGCAGGGGGTCCAGGGGACCTCAATGGATGGATAGGGAGCTGCTGAGGAAACGTAGAAGGGAAATGAGAAGCTTATAGAAGATGGAAGTGAGGACAGGCAACCTGGGAAGAATACAGGGATATTTTCCGGGAGGCTAGGGACCAGGTTAGGAAAGCTAAGGCCCAGTTAGAATTAAATCTGGCAAGGGATGTGAAAGATAAGAGAAAAGGCTTCTAGAGGTACATAGCAAAAAAAGACAGACTAAGGACAACGTGGGCCCTCTCCAGAAGCTATCAGGAGAACTGGCTACCCTGGATTTGGAGAAGGCTGAGGTTCTCAATGACTTTTTTGCCTGAATATCATATAGGAGCCATGTACAGACGTAGTTTAAAAATTCGACTGAATCAATGAGGTGGACTTAATTAAACAAACTCAACTCACTTTCCCAGGAATCAAACCTTCAATTTTCAGTACCACTTCTTTGAAATCGATAAACTTAAGTATGTTCCACAACTGGATGTGGAACATCTCTGCAAATGAGAGGATAGCTCCACTGAATGTGGTGTGTTATGAAGTTTGTTAAACTTTGGTTCGGTAGGGCATAAAATGTACATACATAGATTTCATTATCTCAATCCATGTAATTTATAGCTGTGATAAGTACTATGTCAATCAGTTATCTAACAACAATCTTCTAAAAGGCAGTATATTTAAATTCCAAATATCTTTTAGTGCAGTAGGTGAAAAGAGCTCTTCAACTTTTGGAGATAATTCATTTGGGGAAATGTCCTTGAAAATATCTCCTTGTATTCTTGCTAAGAACATACTTATTAAGTTTAACCTGAAGTTTTAAGTTCTGCTGGAGATGAAGATTTATGATCAAGGTTAGACTAAACCATGGCAATGTTGTCTTGGTTAGTATAACAGCAAAGTATCTAAGTGAATCTTACAGCACAGAAAGTACGATTTCTTGTTCACAGTATCTATCCCATTTAATATATATCAGAGAAGTCATGGATATAACATCTTAATCATTATTGCTCTTAACAGACAGTTACTCTTCTACTGACTCATGTCTCCTTACATACAGTTTGTTGCTTTTCAAGCCACTTCCAGATTTAAATAGCCGCACATCCCATTTGAAGTAAGTGTGTGGACTTTCAATTGTAGCTTGTATTTCTGTTTTGACAGCGTCTCCCGTTACTTATTTTGGCTTGCATATCCTAGTTTCTTTCCTTTTCTGTCTACCAGCGACTCCCAAAAAATGTGAATGGATTTAATTTTTTAAATTTATTACTGGTATTTATTGGGGGTATGATTATTACAATAAACCAATTTCTTATTGCACACTGAGGAATACTGAGCTATGTTTCCAAGAATTAACCCTTATCCAACAACAGTTCTGCATGCTCATGGCCATTAAATAGCAGTAAATAGTTTGAGAAAATATTTTTTCTAGCTTCATCTTAAATGTTTTGGTTTAGTATGTTTAGTTGGTCATCTGATTCTATGCAATATCATTTGGATACTTGGGAACTTGCATAAAATTATTGCATATAATCTTGTCTATTGTAACTGAATTGAGAGAAATTTTAATTCATATGCCTCAGTTTCATATTTCAACATTATTTGCATTTATGTTCCACCAAAAGAGAGCAAATTAGTGGAGTCTTGGTTTCTTCAACTTCTCTGACCTTTATGCAGTGTAAAACATGAGATACGTAAGGATTAACTAGATGTGATTTGTTTTGAAAATGAAATTATGCTATATATACTAAATGACAGTCTGTGCTGAGGAGTCCCACTGATTAGGAAACCTGATCTATCTGGATTTTGGTAATAAATTGTGTAAAAATTAGTGTGAGTGAATAGCTATTGAGATATGTGCTTTCTAATAAAAATATGTAGTATTTATATTGCATAATATCTAAAAAGGGAGGCCTAAGAATTTAGTGGGGATGAAAGCAGCAACATTGTACAGATTTTTCTTTGCACTCTATAGAATTAAATCAAGTGATTATTTCTTGTTCCTAAATTGAGGCATTTTATCTTGAACAGTGATTTTCCTGTGGAGAACTTGTTCAGTTCTAATAGTCCTGGGCAACCTTCTGTTGCTGACCCTGCTTGAGGGAAGGGTGTGTGTGTGGATTTGGTAATCTTGCCTTCCATCCTTAGCCATTCTGTCACTCACTGGAATTAACTTGATTTTGCTAACTTGACAGGATTGGATTTTTCCCATAAACTCTTCCTTTTACAGTTCAAGGAGGTAAATTGAGCTGTTTAGGGTGGCCATGAAATTTTATGGAGTAAAATTTGTCTGTTGATTTATGACAGGAATTGAATAGAGATGATGGTTGGTTGCTTCTGTGCTTTGAATTGGCATTGCATGAGTTGCTACTCCTTGAGAGGAGGTACCAGGGATCTTTGAGATGGACGTTGCAACTTCTTTAATACTGACTTTCATTATGCTTAGAAAATAAAACTACACATACACCGCAAAATTAACGTCAGCTGAATTTGGCAATTTGTCTGTATGCTTTAAGGTTTCTAGAAAATGCTTTCTGGTGATTAAATCAGTCTGCACAATGTGAAGATTTCTACTACATTTTTGAAGCAGTACAACACAAAAAACTTGTAAAAATGTTTTTTCCTTAATTATGTGGATCTTTACACTTTTTAAAAATTGAGATGGTTTTGTCAGTGAACATTGAGACCAGTAAGGGACCTTTAACTGATATTTTCAGATTAACAGCCACTTATTGTAACAGTCTTTATTATTGTAAGTTGATCAACATTTTAATAAATGGGGCCTTTTTGAGCTTATAGTGAATTCTAAAATTTCCCCATGTTCATGTGGAAATAATAGCGTTCATTGTCTTAAATTTTAATACTTATCACCCAAGCAAAATACATGTCTCTATCAAGGTGATCTATGTGCCTATTCTCTACCAGCTTAAAATGTATCTTGATTTAAATTACGGGAGAGGTAAATGTCGTGGCAGAACACAGCATACTACATTTGTTGGCAACGGAAGCTGATTCTGAATCCAAGTTACTGGCTTGCTTTACCTGCTTATTAAAACCATAATTTTCGGTCATTTATCTGAACTTCTTATTCTGAGTGTTCAGCTATTCATTCTCTTCCTTCACCTTGATTTGTATAAATCCTCTGT
Source organism: Nestor notabilis (assembly GCF_000696875.1). Classification (NCBI taxonomy): domain Eukaryota; kingdom Metazoa; phylum Chordata; class Aves; order Psittaciformes; family Psittacidae; genus Nestor; species Nestor notabilis. The sequence goes on from NW_009916073.1 coordinate 55,605, forward strand.
ATATAACAAGAGCTTTCCTGTGTCCATATTATTGTTATTTTCAAGAGCTACAGGAGAAACATCATGTTTTCTCTTGTTGAAATATAATAATATGAAAAAGATTCAAAAACTAGTGTCATGGGTATTTCCAAGGGCATAACAGTGCTAATGTAACAAAGAACAAATAATAAAATCTGCCACAGAGGGATTTCAAGTCTATAAAACAAATAACTTGTATGAATATGATAATAGACTGATTGCATACAGAAGTGATTTGCACTGGCACAGCTACAGGTCATCTTTGAAAAATGTAGCTGAATATCGATGTGAGTATGTTCATGATCTGAAAACATCACTGTCAACTTCTTTCTATTCAGAAATTCTCATTCAGGAATTGCAAGAAAGCTGTGCTCATACAGATAGGTTAGAAATAAAGGCAGTATGAAAGAGTCTACATAGCTGAATATAAACATCTGAAAGGTGGAGAATAAATTACTATTTTTCACTTTAAAATGGAATAAGGATCTGCACAGGAGATTCAATTTTGGGGAATAAAATGGCAAGATGGACGTCACCAGATTCCCACAGATGTGATCAACAAGATAACAGCAATGTCTCCACCAACTAACAAGAAAGAAACACAAGCTTTCTTAGGTGTTGTGGGGTTCTGGAGGATGCACATCCCAAATTACTGTCTGATTGTAAGCCCTCTCTATCACGTGACATGGAAGAAGAATGATTTCAAATGGGGCCCTGAGCAACAAGAAGCCTTTGAACAAATTAAACGAGAAATAGTTCATGCAGTAGCCCTTGGACCAGTGCGGACCGGGCCAGATGTGAAAAATGTGCTCTACACTGCAGCTGGGGAGAATGGTCCTACCTGGAGCCTCTGGCAGAAAGCTCCAGGGGAGACT